>NC_141911.1:24851206-25002413 GCF_057802395.1 Ceratotherium simum simum
AACAAGACTATTATAATCACCGCCAACTGAGAAACTCCAAGATTAGGGAGAAATTCTTTTCAAAAGCAAAATTAGTCCAGATGGGATAGGGTAGAGCTGCAAACTTATATAGCCTGTGGCCACAGATTTTGTTTTTGTTCTGCTTGGTACATTGAAAATCAATGGCTTGAAACAATGACTTTATAGCTATCAGCTAAAATGAAGTAATTTCGTATCAAAAAGGGAGAAAAATCGTAACTAATTATCACATTTTTCAATATGGATACTGTAAAAGGAGGATTTCAATCCTAAATATGTTAGGAAAAGTAGGCAGTGGGGATGTTTCCACTGCATTGTAGGAATCTTTAGAGCTCAGTGTTTAGATGTGGTCAAACATGAGATTCCAGCCAGTTGGAAATTTGTTTTATGGGTGAAGATTCCACATTATAGCCATAGAATCTTTGCTTTACAACCATTTTCTGACTTAGAATGTCACAGTGTTATGTAGCTTGGCTAAATAGCCTATACCATCTTGTCTTTATAGATGGGAGGATAGCTCATAGGAACAATGGTTAATGAAACTTGTCATGATGTCAGATAGAACTCAGATCTGGAAATGACAAATATCAGAACATAAAAACTGAAGTAAATGGGCATTCTAAAAAAAGATTTAATAATGTATTTCAAAGTTTGTGGGGCCGGCCCCGTGGCTTAGCAGTTAAGTGTGTGCACTCCGCTGCTGGCAGCCCGGGTTCGGATCCCGGGCGCACACCAACGCACCGCTTCTCCAGCCATGCTGAGGCTGTGTCCCACATACAACAACTAGAAGGATGTGCAGCTATGACATACAACTATCTACTGGGGCTTTGGGGGGGGAAATAAATAAATAAATAAAATCTTTAAAAAAAAAAAGTTTGTGTAGACTTGGACATATTAAGCTGGTTTTATTTTTATCAGAAAGTAACAGAATGCTCTGAAATTATACTGGAGAAATTCAATCACCATTCCAAAACTCAAAGAAGAAACTGTGAATTGTACTAGAGGCTCTGCTATACTATGATGCATACAGTTTCACCCATTACTCCACAGATTTGAGTATAAATCTAATATGAAACCGCTATTATTTCTAAAATTTTACAACAAAATTTGTCCACTAAAATTTTTTTTTTTTGTGTAAGGAAGACTGGCTCTGAGCTAACATTGCCAATCCTCCTCCTCTTTTTGCTGAGGAACATTAGCTCTGAGCTAACGTCTATGCCCTTCTTCCTCTGTTTTGCATATGGGATGCCGCCACAGCATTCCTTGATGAGTGGCGCATCGGTCGGCACCCAGAATCTGAACCTGCGAAACATGGGCCACTGAAGCAGAGCGCATGAACTTAACCACTATGCCACAGGGTCGGTCCCAATGTCAACTACAATTTTTAAGAAAATTATGAAATGAAAGACATTTAGGGACAAGAAAAAATAGCAAAACTGAAAATAAGAAATTAATGTAACCCTATATAAACCCAAGCCAACTGATTTTAACCTTCAATTGTGGTGTGTTTTTATTCCACATGTCCAATATAACTTTGAGAGAAATTATAAGAAATGGCTCCTATGAGGAATTTATTTTAAAGATATTTTAGATGAAGCATATGGAATCAATTCACTCCCGTTGAAGTGAAATGCAAGCAAGTCTTCAATTTAACAAGTTCCCCAGTGATTCTTATGCACACTAAAATATGAGAAATTCTGAAACTTTTTCCAGATCTGTGACCTTTATCCAGAAGTCAGACATCTGTGTATGTTTCTGATGTCTTAGCCTTGATCTTCTTTGCAGCCTATCCCCACAGTCCATTTAAATTTTGAGCATGATCCTGCCCTGTTTTCCTCACGTCTATAAACATGACTGTTTATTCTTCATTTGAGTTATAGATTATGCTATTTATAGACTATTATTTGCATTCCTATTTCACTGTGACTCTTGACTTTTTCTCACCTTTGTGATTGTTTGTGCACTGACTTGGCAGACTAATACGATACTATAGTAATCTGAAACAGAATGCGGTTTTCATATTGTATTTGAAAATGCTGATGATGTTACATAGATCTGATAAATAAACAATAATTGATATTACTTTATTTCAATTTTCTTCTCAGTTTCCAAGATGATGCTATTATTCAGAGCTTTGAATCTAACAAGATTATTCTATTGCAACTTAATTTTTATTTGACTATGAAATAAATTTAAAATTTGAATGCTTTAACACAACCACAGCACTAATAACGTAAGAATGTAGGACTTCTAGGGGCCGGCTCAGAGGTGTAGTGGTTAAGTTTGCACACTCTGCTTCGGCGGCTTGGGGTTCACTGGTTCGGATTCTGGGCATGGACCTACTCACTGCTCATCAAGCCATGTTGAGGCAGTGTCCCATATAGAAGAGCTACAACTCTACAACTATGATACACAACTATCTACTGGGGCTTTGGGGAGAAAAAGGAAAAAAAAGAGGAAGATTGGCAACAGATGTTAGCACAGGGCCACTCTTCCTCAAAAAAAAAAAAAAGAAATACTTAAGAAAAAAAAAAAGAATGTAGGACTTCTATGTTAGCACAGGGTCAATCTTCCTCAAAAAAAAAAAGAAATACTTAAGAAAAAAAAAGAATGTAGGACTTCTACTATGGATGATATTCTATGGCTAATATTTCACTTTTCAGACCGGAAAATTTCTATCAATAAATGTAAGCGATTAACATACGGCTTCTGGGTTTTTCTCTTTTCTTCTTTCATTTCTGTTGTATCACAAGTATTAGCCACTCAATACCTGTTGGGATTTAAATATCAAATAGTTTTAGATTGTCTCAGACTAATGATACTTTCTCAGACTTTTTGGAAATTTTGACTATTATTTAAAAGATATGGATGTAGTCCTCCAACTATTTAATAAGTTTAAATGTTATGAGATTTCTAACTTATTTTAAAAGATTTCCCCAATTATTTTGAAATGCTATTTCTTTTCTTAGATTTGAAATTGATTGAGTCACACCTGTTCAAAGAGCAAAGAATTAGTGAACCTGCTTTCCAATACATTTATGACATTGTTTTGTACTCTAATTGAATAGATAACAAGTTGAAAATCTAAAGTTGATCAGATTTATCCTCACTTTTGGAAAACTGGCATCAAGTTCTGATGCCTGTCTATTTCCCTGTAATTTGATATCGTTGCTTTCTTTTAAGGCCAGTGATTCAGATGAAACTTCCACATTCCTTATCTAGCCTTGTCCCTAACTCTTGGAAAATGAGCTTGCTGCCTCATCACTGATGTCAAAGAACAGATCTTATGGGTTCCTCATCTATTGTCATCCTCATCTCCGTGTATCTCATCACCTATACCAATGTTCACAATCATTGTATACATACCATATCTAGCTTATAACTCTGAATGGAATCAAGAGCATGCACATATGTAATTGGTTAAATACTAAAATTTTCTCCTAATATATCACACTATCCAGAATGTTTGTGGCACACTACCTTGTCATTGCCAATAAATCAGCATTATATATTTCAAATATGAAAATGTATTGAGTATAAAGTGAGATTAAAGCTTTTAAAGAGCAATTGTAGGAATGTTTAATAAACTCATGGGTGCATTTTTATTGTCTCTTTAAGCAAAGTAGTCCAAGTAGTTGTAAATATATTTAATTTTGCATACTGGTCTAAATCACACATAATGCAAAAACATTAAAAATAATAGAAAATTATTAATCTTTAAATCTTTTTTAAAAATAGTTTTTAACAGTATGAGTAATTGCTAAATTATGCCTAGATACTTTTTTGCTTTAATTTTTAGCTCAGGGGATTTTTTTCTCCAACGACATAATGTCAGAGGTTATGGAGAGTTTATCAGGATAGTAGCCTTGTACGAGTAGAGCTCTTGAGGGAAATCTAGATTAAAAAGGAATAAACAGAGGGAAAGCTTTTACAATCCTACTGGAAAGCTATGATTTAGTGAAATAAGGTTCCTGGAATTTAAAGATTAGATAAAAATAGCAGCTGCTTGTCAGCTCCTTTCAGCCACGGTGCTAATCGGGCAGGTGGGCCACACAGTCCAGCTGGGTTGTTTCATCCCCTCGGGACCTATTTGCAACCTGCTGCACATAGGTCTTTTTATATTAAGCAGTGGTTTAAATTACATGTCTGTGCAGACACACAATATCAAATGTCTCCATGTATCAACATATTTTTCTCTATGATAATGAAATTAACAACAGTTGATTTAAGTTAATTTATTTATTAGTTTAAGAGTTGGAATTTGACATTTCAATAAATTTCTTTTTCCTTTTTTTATTTTTTATATTTGTTATTGTGGTAACATTGGTTTATAACATTGTATAAATTTCAGGTGTACATCACTATACTTCTATTTCTGCATAGATTACGCCATGTTCACTATCCAAATACTAGTGACAATCCATCACTACACACATGTGCCTAATCATACCTTTCACCCTCCCCCCCCTTCCCCTCTGGTAACCACCAATCCAATCTCTGTCTCTATGTGTTTGTTTGTTTCTGTTTTTATCTTCTACTTATGAGTGAGACCATATGGCATTTGACCTTCTCCCTCTGACTTACTTCACTTAGCATAATACCCTCAATGTCCATCCATGTTGTCACAAGTGGCTGGATTTCATCGTTGCTTGTGGTTGAGTAGTATTCCATTGTGTATATATACCACATCTTCTTTATCCATTCGTCCCTTGATGGGCACTTAGGTTGCTTCCAAGTCTTGGCTATTGTGAATAACGCTGCAATGAACACAGGGGTGCATGTGTCTTTACGCATTGGTGTTTTCAAGTTCTTTGGATAAATAGCCAGCAGTGGAATAGCTGGATCACATGGTAGTTCTATCCTTAATTTTTTGAGGAATCGCCATGTTGTTTTCCATAGTGGCTGCACCAGTTTGCACTCCCACCAGCAGTGTACGAGAGTCTCTTTTTCCTTTAAATTATTAGAAAATATTTCTGATATACACTAACATATAAAAATAGTTTAATAAACCCCTATAATACATCACCAAAGTAAGAAATAAGATATTGAATATACAATTTAAGCCCCTCTGTACGTCTCCCTAATCATATCCTTTATCTGACCACCTCTTCAAAAGCAAATGTTTTCTTGAATTTTGTGTTAAGCATTCACATTATGTTCTTTGTAAGTTTAATATATATGGATATGTTGATAAACAATAAATAGTGATTTTGCATGTTATAAAACATTATATAATTGAAACATATTTAATTTTGCATAGTGATTGCAATAGTTTCAATTCACTTATTTCCTCTATAATTAATGCTACACTTGTAAATATGCCACATTCACCATATGAAGGATAGTTTGCTTCAAATTTCTTGTTATTACAAACAGTGCTGCTGGGAGCATTCATATACATTTTTCCCAGTGCACATATGAGAAATTACACTAGGATATATAGTCAAGAGTGAGTTTGCTATCTCATAGGTTATCTGCATATCCAAGTGCAGTTGATATTCACAAATAACTCTAGAAATGTGTTACCGATTTTCTCAAACAATAATTCTGATCATATGCATTGATTCCAATTTCTTTGGTGGACATGTTCAGATTTATCTTCCAGTTATCCAATTCTTTTCAGCTTGGTGCCGTTCAACTTGTTATTTGGTTAGGTTATTTTGAACTATCCTAGTCACGTATTTATTATTATTATTATTGTTCTGGTGAGGAAGATCAGCCCTGAGCTAAAATCTGTGCCCATCTTCCTCTATTTTATATATGGGATGCCGCCACAGCGTGGCTTGATGAGTGGTGTGTTAAGTCTGCACCTGGGATTTGAACCTGCGAACCCCAGGCCACTGAAGTGGAGTATGTGAAATTAAACACTATTCCACTGGGCCGGCCCCCTAGTCATATATTTAAAAGGATCCCAAACCTTACTTATGTATTTATAATTCTCTGCATCTCCTTAAATATTTTTAATCTCCTCAATTTATATTCTATATCCAGTAATCCCCATGTTTGAAATTTGGGGCAGCATAATTAGTCTATTTCGCTTCCATTGACATTCACCTGTGTTTTGTAAGTTTGGATTCTGAGATTGTGTTCCATTTATTTCTCTCTTTGGGAACATTGTGAAGCATGAGTCGAGATCACAAATTTCCAGAGATGAAAATTTCTCTGCTGTAAAGGATCTTAAGGCAGTACCAAAGTAGGAACATTTCATTTCTTGAGTTTTTATCGTCATATCAGTAGTTATCAGTTTGCACTCCAAATCCTTATGAGGACATGCCCACTGTTACAGATACTAAGGAAAATATGTTCCCCAAACTAGAGCTCAGGCTAGAAATGGCACATTCCCTTGTTGTCTCCATTTGTCCAAAAACTTATTTTTTTAAAAAAAAAGATAGATATGTATATATCTCTCCTGTTTGAATTCCATACAAGACAGCTAATTAAGGCATATTCCTTAAGTACCTGTTATCATCATCTAGTGAAATAAAATAATAAATAAATTTTTTTGTGTGTGTGAGGACGATCGGCCCTGAGCTAACATCTGCCAATCTTCCTCTTTTTTTTTGCTGAGGAAGACTGGCCCTGGGCTAACATCCATGCCCATCTTCCTCTACTTTATATGGGATGCAGCTGCAGCATGGCTTGCCAAGCGGTGTGTCAGTGCATGCTCGGGATCCAAACCGGCGAACCCCGGGCCGCCGCAACAGTGCATGGGGCACTTAACCGCCTGCGCCATGGGGCTGGCCCCAGTAAATAAATTTTTTATCTCTTTATATATGTATATATGCATGTATCTATCTATCTACCATTCTATCCATCTCTCTATTCTCTTTTTTTTGATGTTACAAGACATAGTTTTTGTTTGTTTGTTTGTTTGTTTTTGAGGAAGATTGGCCCTGAGCTAACATCTGTTGCCAATCCTCCTCCTTTTTTCCCCAAAGTCCCAGTAGATAGTTGTATGTCATAGATGTATATTCTTCTAGTTGCTCTATGTGGGACGTTACCTCAGCATGGCTTGATGAGCAGTGTGTAGGTCCATGCCCAGGATCTGAACCAGCACACCCTGGGCCACTGAAGTGGAGTGTGCAAACTCAACCACTATGCCACCAGGCTGGCCCCTCTCTATTCTTTTTTACTCTCATTCTCTACTTAACTCTTTCTCTCATTATCAATCATTTTAATTTGGTGACTAATTTTTTTTTGTATATATTCCTATAGAAATGTATTTTCTTGTTCTTTTGTGTTTTGAATTTGCATAAATAGCATTGATTTCACCCTCATGCCGTTGATTAATTTTTCACTCAGTACTTTGTTTTCAAGGTCTCTCTGTGTCATTTGCTTATTACTGCTAATTGTTGAATCCCCAATATTTACAAATCAATTCTCCTAGCAATGACCACATCAGTTGCCACCAATGGCTTTTGCCACAAACAATGCTGTCATGGTCATCAGCTCTCCCTACTCCTTATAGAACCTGTGAGAATTATTAAGCTTTTATAATATATGGTTTGCTGGCCATTGTTCCTACTTGATTGCTTTAGTCTCACACAAACAGTAGTACATCTTTTGTAATTTTATATTTTCTTAAAAATTTTTCTAATATAGAAAACATTTGCTTCCTAAATGTCTAGTAGAATTTATCTGCAAAGGTATTTGGGCCTGTGTATTTGGAAAGAGGGATTTTTGATGAACATTTCAGGCATTTGTTTTGTTTTGTTTTGTTTTTGTGTTGTTGCTTTTTTAAATTTTTACTTACCTATGTAAGCTTTCTTTTTTATTCTTGTGCTATTTTGGCATTTTGTATTTTTTCAGAAATGTATCATTTACATCTAAGATTAATAGATGAGACAGAATATAATGTTTAAATACCCTTTACATTAAATCTCTGTTGTCTATTTCCAATCTTTTTTATTCCACCTTTTGTTTCCTCTTAACAGTCTACCTTTTATTTTTTAATTTAGTCTTGCAAACAGTTTGTTATTAAGAGATCTTACTAATCTTAACAAAAAGAAAATTTCAATTCAAATTTTGTTTATATTCATTTCTTTTCATTTTCTATTTCCTTGATGTCTATCTTTCTGGTTTCTTTTTGTTTATCCTCTTACTGTCTTTTAACCTCTTAAGTTGAATTCATAGTTTTTATTTTATAGCCTTTCTTGTTTCCTGATAATTAAAGCTATACATTTTCCACAAATGTTGTGTTTCTAGAGCTCCATTAACTTTGTCATGCAGTGCTTTCCTTTGCTTCCATCTAAATATTTTAGGATTACTTTATGATTTCCTTTTTAGTGGAAGGATTATTTAATCTATTATTTAGGTTCTGGTTACAGGGTGCTAATTTCAGCATCCTTTTGATATTATTCTAATATTACTAAATAATATCTTATAAAATTATATGTATAATTTTCCCATTGGTTTTTCTGAAGCTTCCTTTCTGGCCTAATACATATTCAATTTTTGTACATTTTACATATGTGCTTTAAAACAATGCGATTTTTCTTTATTGGGTATAGGGTTCTTTATCTATCTAATATCTTGAGCTGATTCTTTTAGAACTCATAACTCAGATTATTCTTTGCTCAAATTTTCTGTTTCTCGGAGGTTGTTAAAAACTATACCACCACTGGTTGATCTATCTGTTTATTTGTATATTTACATATATACAAATAATTTTTGTATATATTTGTTTACATACAAATTTGTATATATATACACAAATATATATGCCTATCTCTCTATTGAATCATTATTTTATGATTATCATTATGATTATCATAATGATTATCATCATTATCATTAATTTGTGTATTCAGTGTTAAGTCTCTTATTAGGCAAATATATGTTGATGATTGGTTATATCTTCTTATTTTATGGTTCCTACTAAGACTATATTTTTTTCCTAATTCCTTTACCATATTTGCCATATCTTTTACATGCATTTTATCTCAGATTTTAGTATTGTTACACCAAATATATTTTTGTTCTTATTTGGAATATATATCTATTTCTATCTATCTATCTGTATATATACACACACACGCACACACACATGTGTTTTTGTCCTTTTAAGTGCTTCTTGAAGGCAGCATATTGCTAGATCTTATTTTTTGACTCATCAGAGTTTTAACTGGTGAAATTATTAAATCATTTACAATTATTACTATTACCGTTGTATTTGTTTTTGTTTCCACCATCTGCCATATATATTTCACATATGTTTTTACTGTCCTTTTATGTTTCACTCTTCTTATTTTCTTCTTTCAAGAAAGAATTTCAAAGGAAATTATATCTCCTTTGATTGGTCTAAATGTTATAGTTTTTTTATCATTATCATAGGTAAGCTAAGACGTAAAACTCAGATTTGTATTCTCTTTATTGATTTACTAACTTCCTTATTATTTACATCTTCCCACAGAAGGACAAATATTTTAGATTAAACTCAAATCCCTTTGTTTTCTACTGACTCACCTCCCAAAACACACCAAATTGATATTGTCTACATCTTTTCCTTTACCTTAATATAGAAGTAGTTTTCCTTTTCTTGTTCTATTTTTGTCGGTGTTATTTAGGCAACAACATACTTGATGTCATGAAGTTATTTCTGTGTCAAATTCTCCTGGTGTTTTTTTCCTCTTCTTAATAAAATATTTTCTCAAAGAGCCACTTTCTAAGTGAAAGGGAAAAAAAGTCATACTGTACCAGTGAAGAACTCTGTTGAATTTTTGACAACTTTAAACACTGAAACCATTCTTACTCCTTCTATGCCTAAGGATATTTTATTATGAACTTACATATAAATGTTAAAAAGCATTTTTATTTAGTAATTAAAAACATAGTTTAATTGTCTTATCATAAGCATATTGCTGTTGAGAAGTCTGATGCTGATATAATTCTCTTTCCTCTGTTAGTCTTTATTCTCTTTCTGGAATTTAAAATATATATATTTTTGCCATTGATCTCTTTAAATTTGACTCTATGCAAGTAGTTGTAAATTTTTTCATATACCATAATTTATATTTTATAAAATCAATTCTAGATTATTTATATATTGTGGAAAGTGTATTTTCACTAATTCTTCTACTCTTTCCTACTTCCATTTTAGGCTTCTATTTTTCTGGAATTCCTATTAATATTTGATGGCACTACTACTTAGAACTACTTAGAAGCCACATACCACCTAGCTTCACTGATATATTTTCTAT
Organism: Ceratotherium simum simum; assembly: GCF_057802395.1. Lineage (NCBI taxonomy): Eukaryota > Metazoa > Chordata > Mammalia > Perissodactyla > Rhinocerotidae > Ceratotherium > Ceratotherium simum. The sequence goes on from NC_141911.1 coordinate 24,861,424, forward strand.
CTCTCTTTCCAGGATTCTTTGCCTTAATTCAGTCTTATACTTCACTAAGCATTCTACTTCATTCATCCTGCTATTTAATTCATTTCTCGTATTCATTATTTCAACTTTTATATTTTTCATGCTTGAGATTTCCACTTAGTTTTTCTTTATGATTTCTTATTTCATTTGCTAAAATATTTCTTACGTGTATTCATCATACATATTTAAAACTATAATTATTTCAGATGGTTTATATTGTCCATTTTCCCTTTGATTTCTCTTCTATTGTAATTGTACTCCTGAGATGTCTAGGTATTTTGATCTGCAAGATCATGTTGCAATATGAAGCTATTCAAGTTGGAAAGGGCAGACAGTCAGACACTGCTCCTGTTAATTCTGATTTGATTCGAGAGAGTAAAAGACGAGGCCACAGGTTTAAAACCTTTAGGTACCAAAGAACCATCTCTGATCTCTCAGTTGCTACAACTGTTCTACGAGCTCCTGTACTGAGAAGTTTATCTTTTAATTCTTTGAAAGAAACAGAGTTGTGAACATGTAATGCCCTTAGATTGTAATCCATAAATCCTTGTTATTTTGAAATAGAGTAGATAGAGGTATACTTGAGCAAGAATTTATAATCAGCCATCTTATTCCAGCTGGGGGTTTGGACTATACTGAAAATATCCTACTGGCAGTGGGTTTTGGGTTTTTTGCTGCAGACGTGTATGTTATAGTGCCAATGAAAAGGGCATTTATAAAGCATTTGGAGTTGGGTAGATGCGGGGGCAAGAACAAATCTCCAAAGATTTCTCTCAATCTAATCTCCAACCACTTCTCATCGGCCACCTATAGCAGTCATGACAATCTTTGATCTTCCAAATAGTTTATCACATTTTTTTATTATAGTTTCTCACTTGTATGTTTTAATCTTGCTTTTGTAGATTTTTCCAAAGAATTAGTGGGTGATCCAAGTTCAAAATATATTCACAGTCTACTTCAAGTGTTTTAGCATTATGCTGACATCTCCATTCTAACATTTCAATTTGCACTGTCCCAAGATCTTTTGTCTGCCTCCCCCACCCAACGTAGGGAATACTTAGTGGGACAAATGTCCACTGTTTCAACATTAGCTGACAGTGTAAATTCCAGCTACTTCTTCTGATTTTGGACCCCATCACTCTGAAAGGATGGCTTTTTCATAGTATCTAGCTTATAATATTACCATAACTCAATAGCCCCAACACTTTTGCATTACTCATTATTATTGTTTTCTTATTTACATCTTTGTCTTCATTTTCTTGGTGAATTTAAACCCATGGCGATTTGACACTCATAAAAGCTATGGAGAGACAATGATGTGCTTATAGATTCAATAAGGCTTTAATTGTCAAATTTAAATGTGTGTGTGTGTGTTTGTATAATATTAAATGTACTTATGAAGTCTGTGCATTTTCCTAAAGGCGAAAAAAATAATACTGACAACAGTTCGGAAATCAGATGAATTATTCTCCACCCAAATTGTATCTTTATCTATAACATGCTATTGAGTGTCACCCATGTAAACTATTCTGAGATTTTATTTTTTCTATATCTTGCATATGTTTTAGTCCTTAGAGTAGACTATAAGTTTTTTGAGGGAAGAGGCTTTGACCTCAGCAATTGTAAACAGGAGGTGATGTCAGCACGATGGAGGGCAAAGGGGTCCCAAAACTCATCTCCTCCACAAGCACAAAAAAAATTATAAATAAACAACTACAAACTGATAAAAACAGCTCTGGGAAAGCTCAGGACTATAAGGAAGAAGCAGCAGAAACCTCATGGAGCACAAAAACTGGGGATGGCCTCATAGAAAAGCACGGGAAGCATTTTACCTGCATCACCCCATCCCCGAGCAGCTCAGCACCAAGAGGGATCCCTCAGAAGGATTTTACCCCATGGGGAAAAACAGAGCAGGACAACCCCAACAAGCCTCACTGCCATAGATGTCCATAGATGTTTGCAGCTTTTGCTGCTAAAGACCCTCACAGTCTTCACCAGCACTGAACCCAGCTGATGAGGTTGCCCAGAGGCCCTGCTTCTGCATCTCTTCTCTGGAGCTGGAGCTGTCTCTGGGTGAGACCTTCCCTCTAGGGGTCCCACTCTCTGCTGTGCCCTGCTTTCCAGAATTGGAACACCACAGTGCCTTACTATCTACTGGACCAGAACTGCTGCTCTGTACCCTACCCCTGGGGATTCTAAGTCAAGGCTTCGACCTGCCCTTACTGGGGCTACACTGCTGTTGTTCTGCACTCTGCCTTCTGCATCCCAAGTCAGGGCTTTGTCCCACCATCAGTGGGGGTGAGCTGCTGCTGTTCTGTGACTACCCCAGGTCCTAATTTCAGCTTTGACCTACCATCACCAGGCTTCACTGCTGCAGCTCTGTGTCCTGTCCCCAGGATTCTAAGTTGTGACTTTGACGTGCCATCACTGGGACTGAGCTGCTGCTGTTCTGCAGCTGCCCCCTGGGGCTATAGTTAGGACCTTGACCACAATCCCCAGAGCTTGCTGCTATTGCATTCTACCCCTTGAGCCCAAGCCATCACTGCACTCTGTCAACTCAGGGCCTGTCCCACTGCTACATCGTCCCCAGGCCCCTGTGGCCTGAATCACTAGACTGAGCCCAAGAGACTCAAACCCAGGTTCCATAGGAATTCTGCACACTCCTGCACTTCAGACGCCAGCACTACTGCCACAGCAAGTGCATCTTAGCCCCAGGTTCCAGGCAGTGTGGTAGTTCTGTGTGCACCTGGTCCCAGGACTCTGGCTCCACTGCTGTTCTGAGTGCCAGTGTGCTAGATCTGGTGCCAAGAGGGATCCCCTAGGCTAGAACATCCTCCTATAGGCAAAAAAGCATAACATGAGGACTCCAGCAAGATTGGCCTCTGAGGATGCAATAGCCCTAGCTGTCATTGCCACTTGCAGAACCTTCACAATCTTGACCACAGAAGACCTTCCCATGGTCTTTGCCAACATTAACTTAAGCTGATGGAGTTTCATGGAGATTACGCTTCTGTGTCCTCCCGGGAACCAAAGAGACTACACCCCACCCAGCCAGCACCCTTGCAATGACCTTCAGGTGAAAGTCTCTCCTCATTGAAGTCAGTCCAAAAAGATTAGAAGAGGTGACTGCTCCCTCAAATATGCAAACATCAATGCAAAGCCAACAGAAACATGAAAAAGCAAGGGAACATGACATTACCAAAAGCACACAATTATTTTTCAGTAATTGACCCCAAAGAAATAGAGATCTGCAAGTTACCGAAAAAGAATTCAAAATAATTATTTTAAGGAAGCTCAGTGAGATTCAAAGGAACACAGATAAATAAGCCAATGAACAAGAATACATGAACAAGACAAGAAGATCAACAAAGAGATAGAAGTCGTAAAGAAGAACCAAATCAGAAATCTGGAGCTGAAGAAAACAGTGAATGGAAACAAAAAATGCAACAGAGAGCTTCAACAGCAGGCTCAATCAAGCAAAAGAAAGAATCTGTGAACTTGAAGACAGATCTCTTGATATTATTGAGTCAGATGAGGAAAAAGAAATAAGAATGAAAAAGAGTGAAGAAAGCCTACATGAATTATAGGACATCATCAAGAAAAAATAATATTTGCATTATGGAAGTCCCAGTAGGATGAGAGGGAGAAAGGGACAGAAAACTTATTTAAAGAAATATGACTGAAAAATTCCCAAATTTGGGAGAGATATAGCTATCCAAGTACATGAAGCACAAAAATCCCCAAACAGATTCAACCCAAGGAGATCTTTACCAAGTCATGTTATAATCAAACCCTTGAAAAACAAATACAAAGAAAGAATTTTGAAAGCAGTGAGAGGAAAAGACTCATCACATACAGTAGAACCCCAATGAGGCTATCAGTAGATTTCTCAGCAGAAACATTGCAGACCAGGAAAGAGTGAGCAATTCCATTTACAATAGCATCAAAAACACTGAAATATTTAGGAATAAATTTAACCAAGAAAGTGTAACACCTGTGCACTGAAACCTTTAAGATATAGATGAAAGAAATTGAAGAAGACACAAATAAATGGAGGCATATCCTGTGTGTTCTTGGATTAGAAAAATTAATACTGTGAAAACATCCATACTACCCAAAGAGACCTACAGATTCAATGCATTCTTTATCAACCTTCTAATGGCATTTTTCACAGATGGAGAAAACTATCCTAAAATTTGTATGGAACCACGAAAGACTCCAAATAGCCATAGAAATTTTGAGAAAAGAAAACAAAGCTGGAGGCATCACATCTGATTTCAAACTATATTGCAAAGCTATAGTAATTAAAACAATAGTAATTAATATAGTAATTAAGAACTCATACAACTCAATAACAAAAAAGCAAATGATCCAATTTAAAAATGGGCAAAGGACCTAAATAGACATTTTTCCAAAGAAGGCATCCAAATGGCCAACTGGTACATGAAAAGGTGTTCAACATCACTAATCATCAAGGAAATGCAAATCAAAGCACAATGAGGTATCATCCCTCCTGTTATAATGTGTATTATCAAAAAGACAAAAGGTAAATGTTTGAGAGAATGTGGAGAAAGGGAACCCTTGTGCACTCTTGGTGGAAATGTAAATTGGTACAGACATCGTAGAAAATAATAGTGCAGTTCCTCAAAAAATTAAAAATAGAACTACTAAATGATCGAGCAATTCCACTTCTAGGTATATATCTGAAGGAAAAGAAATCACTATCTCAAAGAGATATGTGGCCTCTCATGTTCATGGCAGCATTGTTAACAACAGCCAAGACACAGAAACAACTTAAGTGTCCATCAACAGATGAATAGATATTGAAAATGTGGTATATATACACAATGGAATATTGTTCAACCTCTAAAAAAAAAGGAAATCCCGTCATTTGGGACAACAGGGATGAACCTGGAGGGCATTATGCTAAGTGAAATAAGCCAGACAGAGAAGAGAAATACTGTATAGTATCACTTATATGTGGAATATTATAAAAAAAAAAAAAGCCAATTTCATAGAAGCAAAAAATAGAATGGTGATTGCCAGGGGAAACGGGGAGATGTAGGTCAAAAGGTGCAAATTTTCAGTTATAAGAAGAGTAAGTTCTGAGGATTTAATGTACAGTATAGTAACTATACTAAATAATGACATATATACTTGAAAGTTGCTGAGAGATATTAATTTAAGCATTCTTATCACAAAAAAAAGAGTTAACTATGTGATGTGATGAATGTGTTAATGATTTTGATCTTGGTGTTCATTCCACAATGTGTGAATTTGTAAAAATATATATAACATCATCACATTGTACACTTTAAATATATACAATTATATTTGTCAATTATTCCTCAATAAAGTTGAAAAAAGGAAACAATTGTAAACATAAGGCCCTAGGCCTCAGTCAACTGTTGGTTAAAATGAGGCTGATATTATGCTACCTGTTACCACCTACCTGCCTAAGCAGGAATGAAAATCCTATCAAATACTCTTCTACCTTTTTTAGGGAGATCTCAATTGGGGAACTTGTCTTTTTAAAATGGCAGTTTAACTCATAGTTTGGCTGTGATCTCATGTAATCACATTTGCTTGAAAATGCTGCTGTACATGCCATGGTCATCATCCCTCAGAGATTTCCATGAACCCACAGGTTGAGGATGTCAGTAGGGGAGGCTAGACCACGACTTTTGGTCACTTTAAATGAGATAATATATGTAAAGAACTTAAAAATGTCTTGCCAACTAGTAAGAATGATATAAGTACTTTAACTTTTCTCCTTTTCCTTTCCCTTTTCCTCCCCCTTCCCTTCCTCATCCTCCCTCTCTCCCTCCTCCATCTTCTTATTTTTATTCCCCAAGCCTCAGTCTTCTCTTCATAGACTCTTGAAACCAGTCTCTCTGCCTACTGGGGTGGGCAATAGGTGTGTTGATGCTTAGACTTCCCCATCAGGCCCCTCAGTTGCCTGTGCCCAGAGTTTCTTATATTAGTTTGGATTTTCCTGTGATACCTACATATAAGTTTTTATATTTTCTACATTGCAGGATACAATTTTTTTTTTGTACAAAGTATATTCTCAATAATAAATGTTAGTCATTTATTGGTAGCCTCTGTAAAATTTATATTACTAGAAAAAGCATACTATACTCCAGATCACTGGAAATTTAAAAATCAAATCATTAGATTCCTATGACAATTATTACTTATGGTCTATTTACAGACTTAATAAATTACAAATCCAAATCTATTGAGGGGTAAACGTAAAATGGAAAGAATTCTAATGTAATTACCATGTCAAAATCATTAATTAATTAGTGACTTATATTTCTATTTATTCCAAATCCTTTAATTAGTGATTTGTGTTAGAAAAATCATCATTATTTTTCACACTCCAAAAACACACTATAAAAACTGTAATAATAAGTGGCATGTTTATTTAATTTATACAGCTCTTTACCAAATAGATTCAGCTCTAATACTTAAATGGGCATACATTTTCTTCTGGAAACAGGAGAGAACTTTTTTGAATATATTTTTATATAATCCTCATGTCTAAAGAAGTATGTAGTTGAGCTATACTTAACTATTCACAGTTCCTCCCAAAGGATTGAATATTTTATAATTCTGTGCTTTTGCACAGCTTAATGCCCTTTTCCCCCAGCAAATTATTTTCCTATCCTTTAATTCTTAGCTTAAGCAACACTTTCATTATGAATTCTCCCTTTGCCTCACACTCAACATAGATGATTGCTCCTCCCACTCTTATTAATACGTCATCTATAAATTCTTTATCACTGTTTTGTAATTAACAGCTATCTGTCTCTCCAGAGAGAATGTGAACTTCTAAGATCAGAAATTTGTTATTCATCTTTAATCCCTGTCTCGTAGCACAGTGCTGACCATGTATATTCCAAACAAACCCCTAGTCAAGGAGTGAGTAGTTTAGTATGACAATATTTCATAAAAGTGGTAACATGATCATAGGAAGATTCATGTATTCCAATTATATTTCAGATTTCTTTACACGAAAATGAGATAAGTAGATAAAGGATCGTAAAGCCAGTTAGAGTGTGTATTATCAATTTAAAAAATGTGATCTCTGCATTTTCTTTTTAGAAAAAAATCATAAATATTTCAAAAATTAAATAAGTACATCTTCTAAATGTTTCCAAATTTATGTTGGACAGCCTTCACATTGGAGTATTGTCTACAATACATAATTAAAATTGTCAAAAATAATTTATTTTGTTTATTTTCTTTCCATTTCAAATTTATAACCTCAAAAAAATGGCCTATCAACATATAAATTTTAGATTGTCCACATATTTCAACTCAAAGTCTATTAGTATAAAACAAGGATGCTGTAAGAAGGGTCTAGAGATTTATCATTTTTATCTTAAGATTATAGGTTAGGTAAAGGACATTTCCTTTCTCCTAGCATTTTTTAAAAATCCTAGCAATACAGGCCTATCTCAACAAACAAGAAAAATCTCAAATAAACAATCTAACAATGCACCTAAAGGAACTGGAAAAAGAAGAACAAGCAAAGCCCCAAATCAGTAGAAGAAGGGAAATAATAAAAATCAGAGAAGAAATAAATGAAATACAGACTAAAAATACAATAGAAAAAATTAATAAAACCAAGAGCTGGTTCTTTGAATAGATCAACAAAATTGACAAACCTTTAGCTAGACTCATCAAGAAAAAAAGGGAGAAGGCTCAAATAAGTAAGATCAGAAATGAAAGAGGAGAAATTACAACAGACACCTCAGAAATACAAAAGATTATCAGAGAATACTATGAAAAGCTATATGCCAACCAATTCGACAATCTGGAAGAAATGGATAAATTCTTAGAATCTTACAACCTTCCAAAACTGGATCAAGAAGAAATAGAGAATTTGAATAGACCAATCACCAGTAAGGAGATTGAAACAGTAATCAAAAACCTTCCCAAGAAGAAAAGTCCAGGACCAGACGGTTTTCCTGGTGAATTCTACCAAACATTCAAAGAAGACTTAATACCTACCCTTCTCAACCTCTTCCAAAAAATTGAGGAGGGGGAGAGGCTCCCTAACTCATTCTATGAAGCTGACATTACTCTGATACCAAAACAAGACAAGGACAACACAAAAAAAGAAAATTACAGGCCAATATCACTGATGAACATAGATGCAAAAATCCTCAACAAAATATTAGCAAATCACATAAACAATACATTAAAAAGATTATACACCATGATCAAGTGGGTTTTATTCCAGGTATGCAGGGATGGTTCAACATTCCCAAATCAATCAACATAATACACCACATTAATAAAATGAAGAATAAAAGTCACATGATCATCTCAACAGATGCAGAGAAAGCATTTGAGAAGACACAGCATCCATTTATCATAAAACCTCTGAATAAAATGGGTATAGAAGGAAAGTATCCCAGCATAATAAAGGCCATATATGACAAACCCACAGCTAGTATCATCCTTAATGGTGAAAAACCGAAAGCTATCCCTCTAAGAACAGGAACCAGACAAGGATGCCCACTCTCACCACTCCTATTTAACATAGTACTGGAAGTCCAAGCCAGAGCAATCAGGCAAGAGAAAGAAATAAAAGGGATCCAAATTGGAAAGGAAGAAGTGAAACTGTCACTATTTGCAGATGACATGATTTTATATATAGAAAACTCTCAAGAATCCACCAGAAAACTTTTAGAAGTAATAAACGAATATGGTAAAGTTGCAGGATACAAAATCAACATACAAAAATCAGTTGCATTTCTATACACTAACAACAAAGTAGCAGAAAGAGAAATTAAGAATACCATCCCATTTACAATTGCAACAAAAAGAATAAAATACCTAGGAATAAACTTAACCAAAGAGGTGAAAGATCTGTACACCGAAAACTATAAAATATTACTGAAAGAAATTGAAGAAGACACAAAGAAATGGAAAGATGTTCTGTGCTCTTGGATTGGAAGAATTAACATAGTTAAGATGTCCATACTTCCTAAAGCCATCTATAGATTCAATGCAATCCCTATCAAAGTTCCAACAACATTTTTCACAGAAATAGAACAAAGAATCCTAAAATTTATATGGAACAACAAAAGACCCCGAATAGCTAAAGGAATCCTGAGAAAAAAGAACAAAGCTGGAGGTATCACACTCCTTGATTTCAAAATATACTACAAAGCTATAGTAACCAAAACAGCATGGCACTGGCACAAAAACAGACACACAGATCAATGGAATGGAATTGAAAGCCCAGAAATAAACCCACACATCTATGGACAGCTAATCTTCCACAAAGGAGCCAAGCACATACAATGGAGAAAAGAAAGTGTCTTCAATAAATGGTGTTGGGAAAACCGGACAGCCACGTGCAAAAAAATGAAAGTAGACCATTACCTCACAGTGTACACAAAAATTAACTCAAAATGGATACAAGCTTGAATGTAAGACCTGAAAGTATGAAACTTCTAGAAGAAAACATAGGCAGTACGCTCTTCGACATCGGTCTTAGCAACATATTTTCAAGCACCATGTCTGACTGGGCAAGAGAAACAATAGAAAAAATAAACTTATGGGACTACATCAAACTAAAAAGCTTCTGCACAGCAAAGGAAACCATCAACAAAACAAAAAGACAACCTAACAATTGGGAGAAGATATTTGCAAACCATACATCTGATAAGGGCTTAATCTCCAAAATATATAAAGAACCCATGCATCTCAACAACAAAAAAACTAATGACCCAATTAAAAAAGTGGGCAAAAGACCTGAACAGACATTTCTCCAAAGAAGATATACAGATGGCCAAGAGGCACATGAAAAGATGTTCAACATCATTAACTATCAGGGAAATGCAAATCAAAACTACAATGAGATATCACCTCACACCTGTCAGAATGGCTATAATTAACAAGACAGGAAACAACAAGTATTGGAGAGGATGTGGAGAGAAGGGAACTCTCATACACTGCTGGTGGGAGTGCAAACTGGTGCAGCCACTATGGAAAACAGTATGGGGGTTCCTAAAAAAATTAAGGATAGAACTACCATATGATCCAGCTATTCCACTGTTGGGTATTTATCCAAAGAACTTGGAAACAGCAATGCGTAAAGATACATGCACCCCTGTGTTCATTGCAGCATTATTCACAACAGCCAAGACTTGGAAGCAACCTAAGTGCCCATCAAGGGAAGAATGGATAAAGAAGCTGTGGTATATATACACAATGGAATACTACTCAACCATAAGCAACGATGAAATCCAGCCATTTGTGACAACATGGATGGACATTGAGGGTATTATGCAAAGTGAAATAAGCCAGAGGAAGAAGATCAATTACAGTATGTTCTCCCTCATTAAGTAGTAGATAATAACAACAACAAACAAACACATAGAGACATAGATTGAATTGGTGTTTACCAGAGGGGAGGAGGAGAGGGAGGAGGGCAAAAGGGATAATTAAGCACATGTGTGTGGTGATGGATTATAATTAGCATTTGAGTGGTGAACATGAGAACATGATGTAATCTATGCAGAAATAGAAGTATAGTGATGTACACCTGAAATTTATACAATGTTATAAACCAATGTTACTGCAATAAACAAAAAATTAAAAAAAAAAAAAGCAATCATTCTTACATGAGAGCACACCAGAAACTGCCCAAATGCTGCAGTTTCAACTGGTCATTCTCCAGCAAGCATTTAACTCATCTATTCTCCATGACCAAATACACATAAATGATGCAAAAAATAAATAAATAAAATTCTCAAATCTATATTCATTGTGAAATAAATAAATAATTTTATAATTTATTATGGTGAGAAGTGCTCATATATATGTGTACCACTTATGGGCTTTTTAGTGCATAATTTCACTTTTGATTATTTTAACTATGTTCTATGTTTATGAGTCTTTGCATTATTTCCTATCTAACATATCTCAATACCTAATTTCTCATCTCTATTTGTTATATTTTCTGCCCTGAATGCCCATAATTCCTTCACCTAGTTAAATGCTGCTCATCGTTTAAGACCCAGCTTGTTTACATCTTTCATAAGCCCATAAACCAAAGATATCCTTTGTGACACTTGACAAATTCTTATTGATTGCATTTGATACAGTTTGTAGTGATTGTTGATAAATATGTCTTATCCATTTAACTTGAACACAAACACTCTTGGTAAAAAAAAAATAAAATCAGAAAAAAATTTCTGATGTTTATAATTAGTTTTAAACCATGAATGTAATTATATATTTCCCATAATACTCATGATTTTATTTTAAAGTAAATATAAATAAATTTCTACCATAAAACTTCTAACTTTAAATATTTAAAATCAGAAAATATATGCAATAAAAGCATAATACAAATATTACTGAACATTGAAGGGATTTGGTGAGTAAATTCTATTCTAGTTTGAATTTTTTTTAAAAGTCCAGTGCATGTCTCTTGATACCTTCCTTATGGACTTCAAAATTTGAAGTGATATTGAGAATATCCATCAATCCCATAGCAAGTTCTCCTTATCTTTTCTTCCTTGAAATCATATAAACATAGCTAATATGAGTCTACTCTAAGAAGCAACTATAATTTTGACATTTGAATTAATGACTTCATACCAACATATTAAGCCAAAAGAGAAGCAGCTATAATTTTACAAGTTGTACTTTAAATATCTATATGCATCTAGAGATATCCGTGTGTGTGTATATATATATATATCTTGTAGCAAATATTTTAATCTAATTTTATGAATGCTATATGTTGGAGTACTAATATATCTCATGACATTTCTTACAAAAATAAGAAAATTACTTTCACTTCTTCATGAATCACTGAAACATACTAGTTGCCCATCGCTATTTAATAACTTTACCATCCCGACTCTACGCTACCACACCACACTATTTGCTGTTTTACAGTCTTACCCAGCAGTCTCTTGGATCCACAACTTTGTTCCTGCTATGTCTTCTGCATAGAATCCTCTTCTTCTCTTTGCTATGGAGACAAAGTACTTATTCTTACAATCTCATCTTCTCTCTGTATATTTCCCAGTTCTCCACATTCTCAAAGCTACCCTTCATCTGCCTAAGTTAAGAAAGAGTCATTGTTCGCTTGACTGTGCTCTCTAGATTTTATACATAATTCCGCTATTGGATGTCAAATTTTATTTCACATATTTTTGTGTATGTGTGCCTATTCCTCCACCAAGCTGTTACATTCTAGAGTTCAGGCTGTTAATATCTAGAGTTCAGTACCTACTCTCTTTCAGATGCTCTTCTAGACACTGTGGATATATTAGTTATGATTGCAAGGTCCCTTTGCTCATGCAACATACATTCCAGTGAGAGGAACATACAATGCACACATAAATACGTGTTGTTCCAGAAAGTGGTAACCTCTGTGAGGAATGAATAAAAAGACAAGGAAATCAAATAGCAATGGGAGTGCTGTTTTTGATAAAACGTTCAGGGTTGAAGCTGGTTGAAGAGGTGACATTGGATCAAGAAGATGATTCAAATTCTGTGAGAAAGTGTTTTAAATAAAAGATAAGAAATTGTAATTAAACTAAGACTGAAAATTCATCATTATACCTTATCATAAATATATCTATATTTAGGAGGCTGCATTACGATTGTCAATATCTATTTTCTAGGCGTTTTATAATTAAATTGCTACCAGCTAAGTATGTCTCTGGGAAAGAGTGTGTGTGTGTGTGTGTGTGTGTGTGTGTGTGTATGGAGGGCCTAGGGGAGGGAGGACCACCTGCACAGAGGTATGCATGCATCAGAATGGCATAAAGAGACTAGTTACAAGATTATGGTGAAGCGGTCCTACTGAAATAGTCTCCTATTCCCAACCTCCATAAATTTACAATCCATATTACTTAATAGCTCTATTAAATATTTAAAAACTTTAATATTTTATATTTTCACCATCTAGTACATAGAAATGTTAAATAAATACACTGAATATGAGTATTCTACTGTAAATTAGCAATTTACTTTTGCTTGATGGTATTTGTTTGGGAAACAATATTTACATCAGAGAAAAGGGAACAGTTCTAAGAAGGAATTTAAACTAGGTAGGCTTCTAAAATGAATAAGCTTTACCTCTATGCATGTTTGCGACTAAAATTTATATTTACATATACTTTCTTTCCATCCATTGACTGTTTTCACTATTAGGATCTATTAGTCATTATTCATGAGTTTAAAATTACATATACTGGGGCTGGCCCCGTGGCTTAGACGTTAAGTGCATGCACTCTGCTACTGGCGGCTGGGTTCTGATCCCGGGCGAGCACTGATGCACCACTTGTCTGGCCATGCTGAGGCCGCATCCCACATACAGCAAATAGAAGGATGTGCAGCTATGACAAATAACTATCTACTGGGGCTTTGGGGAGAAAAAGGAAAAAAAAAAGGAGGAGGATTGGCAATACATGTTAGCTCAGGGCTGATCCACCCCACAAAAAAAAAAAAATTACATATACTTACCTGAGCTTCTATAGCACTAATGTGTGTGTGTGTGAATATATATACACCTTTTTGCCACCTTTGGTGAACGATAACATCAATTTACTTTAAGAACAAGTGTGAATCATGTGGATTGATAGCAAGATTACTTCAGCTAGGACATGTTAATTTTGGTCACTACAGACTTATTTGTATCTTTTGTTAATTTTTTTAATTTTATTTTTTTTTTTTTTATTTTTTTTTTTTTTTTAAATTTTTTGTTTATTGCAGTAACGTTGGTTTATAACATTGTAAAAATTTCAGGTGTACATCATTATCCTTCTATTTCTGCATAGATTACATCATGTTCACCACCAAAATACTAATTACAACCCATCACCACACACATGTACCCAATTATCCCTTTCACCCTCCTCCCTCCCCCCTTCCCCTCTGGTAACCACCAATCCAATCTCTGTCCCTATGCGTTTGTTTATTGTTGTTATTATCTACTACTTAATGAAGGAAATCATACGGTATTTGACCTTCTCCCTCTGACTTATTTCACTTTGCATCATGCCCTCAATGTCCATCCATGTTGTCACAAATGGCTGGATTTCATCATTTCTTATGGCTGAGTAGTATTCCATTGTGTATATATACCACAGCTTTTTATCCATTCGTCCCTTGATGGGCACTTAGGTTGCTTCCAAGTCTTGGCTATCGTGAATAAGGCTGCAATGAACACAGGGGTGCATGTACCTTTGCAAATTGGTGTTTTCAAGTTCTTTGGATAAATACCCAACAGTGGAATAGCTGGATCATATGGTAGTTCTATCCTTGATTTTTTGAGAAATCTCCATACTGTTTTCCATAGTGGCTGCACCAGTTTGCACTCCCACCAGCAGTGTATGAGAGTTCCCTTCTCTCCACAACCTCTCCAACACATGTTGTTTCCTGTCTTGTTAATTATAGCCATTCTGACGGGCGTGAGGTGATATCTCATTGTAGTTTTGATTTGCATTCTCCTGATAGTTAGTGATTTTGAACATCTTTTCATGTGTCTGTTGGCCATCTGTATATCTTCTTTGGAGAAATGTCTGTTCAGGTCTTTTGCCCATTTTTTAATTGGGTTGGTAGTTTTTTTGTTGTTGAGATGCATGAGTTCTTTATATATTTTGGAGATTAAGCCCTTATCAGATGTATGGTTTGCAAATATCTTCTCCCAATTGTTAGGTTGTCTTTTCGTTTTGTTGATGGTTTCCTTTGCTGTGCAGAAGCTTTTAGTTTGATGTAGTCCCATTTGTTTATTTTTTCTATTGTTTCTCTTGCCCGTCAGATGTGGTGTTTGAAAAGATGTTGCTAAGACCGATGTCGAAGAGCGCACTGCCTATGTTTTCTTCTAGAACTTTCACAGTTTCAGGTCTTACATTCAAGTCTTTAATCCATTTGGAGTTAATTTTTGTGTATGGTGTAAGGTAAGAGTCTACTTTCATTTTTTTTGCATATGGCTATCCAGTTTTCCCAACACCATTTGTTGAAGAGACTTTCTTTTCCCCATTGTATGTTCTTGGCTCCTTTGTCAAAGATTAGCTGTCCATAGATGTGTGGGTTTATTTCTGGGCTTTCGATTCTATTCCATTGATCTGTGTGTCTGTTTTTGTGCCAGTACCATGCTGTTTTGGTTACTATAGCTTTGTAGTATATTTTGAAATCAGGGAGTGTGATACCTCCAGCTTTGTTCTTTTTTCTCAGGATTCCTTTAGCTATTCGGGGTCTTTTGTTGTGCCATATAAATTTTAGGATTCTTTGTTCTATTTCTGTGAAAAATGTTGTTGGAACTTTGATAGGGATTGCATTAAATCTATAGATGGCTTTAGGAAGTATGGACATCTTAACTATGTTAATTCTTCCAATCCAAGAGCACGGAATATCTTTCCATTTCTTTGTGTCTTCTTCAATTTCTTTCAGAAATGTTTTATAGTTTTCGGTGTACAGATCTTTCACCTCTTTGGTTAAGTTTATTCCTAGGTATTTTATTCTTTTTGTTACAATTGTAAATGGGATGGTATTCTTAATTTCTCTTTCTGCTACTTCGTTGTTAGTGTACAGAAATGCAACTGATTTTTGTATGTTGATTTTGTATCCTGCAACTTTACCATATTCGTTTATTACTTCTAAAAGTTTTCTGGTGGATTCTTTAGGGTTTTCTATATATAAAATCATGTCATCTGCAAATAGTGACAGTTTCACTTCTTCCTTTCCAATTTGGATCCCTTTTATTTCTTTCTCTTGCCTGATTGCTCTGGCTAGGACTTCCAATACTATGTTAAATAGGAGTGGTGACAGTGGGCATCCTTGTCTGGTTCCTGTTCTTAGAGGGATAGCTTTCAGTTTTTCACCATTGAGGATGATATTAGCTGTGGGTTTCTCATATATGGTCTTTATTATGTTGAGGTACTTTCCTTCTATACCCATTTTATTCAGAGTTTTTATCATAAATGGATGCTGGATCTTGTCAAATGCTTTCTCTGCATCTATTGAGATGATCATCTGATTTTTGTTCTTCATTTTATTAATGTGGTGTATTACGTTGATTGATTTGCGAATGTTAAACCATCCCTGCATACCTGGAATAAATCCCACTTGATCATGGTGTATAATCTTTTTAACGTATTGTTGTATGCGATTTGCTAGTATTTTGTTGAGGATTTTCGCATCGATGTTCATCAGTGATATTGGCCTGTAATTTTCTTTTTTTGTGTTGTCCTTGTCTGGTTTTGGTATCAGGGCAATGTCAGCTTCGTAGAATGAGTTAGGAGCTTCCCCCTCCTCAATTTTTTGGAAGAGTTTGAGAAGGATAGGTATTAAGACTTCTTTGAATGTTTGGTAGAATTCACCAGGGAAGCCGCCTGGTCCTGGACTTTTATTTTTGGGGGGGTTTTTGGTTACTGTTTCGATCTCCTTACTGGTGATTGGTCTATTCAAATTCTCTACTTCTTCTTGATCCAGTTTTGGAAGGTTGTATGATTCTAAGAATTTATCCATTTCTTCCAGATTGTCGAATTGGTTGGCATATAGTTTTTCATAGTATTCTCTTATAATCTTTTGTATTTCAGAGGTGTCTGTTGTAACCTCTCCTCTTTCATTTCTGATTTTACTTATTTGTGCCTTCTCTTTTTTTTCTTGGTGAGTCTAGCTAAAGGTTTGTCTATTTTGTTGATCTTTTCAAAGAACCAGCTCTTGGTTTTATTAATTTTTCTATTGTTTTTTTGGTCTCTATTTCATTTATTTCTGCTCTGATTTTTATTATTTCCCTTCTTCTACTGATTTTGGGCTTTGTTTGTTCTTCTTTTTCCAGTTCCTTTAGGTGCATTGTTAGATTGTTTATTTGAGATTTTTCTTGTTTGTTGAGATAGGCCTGTATTGCTATAAACTTCCCTCTTAGAACCGCTTTTGCTGTATCCCATAAATTCTGGCATGTCGTATTTTCATTTTCATTTGTCTCCAGGTATTTTTGATTTCTTCTTTGATTTCTTCGTTAACCCAGTCGTTGTTCAGTAGCATTTTGTTTAATCTCCACGTATTTGTGGCTTTTCTGATTTTCTTCCTATAGTTGATTTCTAGTTTCATACCGTTGTGGTCAGAAAAGATGCTTGGTATTATTTCAATCTTCTTAAATTTATGGAGACTTGTTTTGTGGCCTAATATGTGATCAATCCTGGAGAATGTTCCATGTGCGTTTGAAAAGAACGTGTATTCTTCGGTTTTTGGATGGAATGCTCTGTATATATCTACTAGGTCCATCTGTTCTAGTGTGTCGGTTAAGGCCAATGTTTCCTTATTGATCTTCTGTTTGGATGATCTATCCGTTGGTGTAAGTGGAGTGTTAAAGTCCCCTACTATTATTGTGTTACTGTCTATTTCTGTTTTTATGTCTGTTAATAATTGCTTTATATATTTAGGTGCACCTACATTGGGTGCGTAGATATTTACAAGTGTTATATCTTCTTGTTGGATTGTTCCCTTGATCATTATGTAATGCCCTTCT
Source organism: Ceratotherium simum simum (assembly GCF_057802395.1). Lineage (NCBI taxonomy): Eukaryota > Metazoa > Chordata > Mammalia > Perissodactyla > Rhinocerotidae > Ceratotherium > Ceratotherium simum. The sequence continues at coordinate 24,878,963 of NC_141911.1, forward strand.
TTGTCTCGTTTTACAGTTTTTGTTTTAAAGTCTATTTTGTCTGATATGAGTACTGCTACCCCAGCTTTCTTTTCATTGCCACTTGGGGGGAGTATCTTTTTGCTTCCCTTCACTTTCAGTTTGTGAGTGTCTTTAGGTCTGAAGTGTGTCTCTTGTATGCAGCATATATATGGGTCTTGTTTTTTTATCCAGTCAGCCACCCTATGCCTTTTAATTGGAGCATTTAGTCCATTGACGTTTAAAGTAGCTATTGATAAGTATGTACTTACTGCCATTTTTTAACTTTATTTATTTTTTTCCCTCAGTGTTTTAGTAGTCCTTCTCTGTTCCTTACTTCTTCTATACAGAATTGATGGTCACTTTAGTTTGACCTCTGTATGAAAGCTGTACTCTTTAACTACCCTCCTCCTCCTTTTATGTTTTTGATATCATATCTAACCTCTTTTTGTGCATTTGTATCCATTACGTTCTCTAATCGTGGAAATAGATAATTTTTCCTATTTGTGGTCTTCTTTCCTTAAATCAGTCCCTTTAACATTTCTTGTAACACTGGTTTCTTGGTGACAAACTCCTTTAATTTTTGCTTATCTGGGAAAATTTTGATCTCTCCTTCCATTTTGAACGATAACCTTGCTGGGTAGAGTATTCTTGGCTGTAAGTTTTTTCCTTTTAGCACTTTAAATATATCATGCCATTCTCTTCTAGCCTGTAAGGTTTCTGCTGAGAAGTCAGCTGATAGCCTTATGGGGTTTCCTTTGTATGTAACTTGACATTCTCTTGCTTTTAGGATTCTCTCTTTATCTTTAATTCTGGACATTTTGATTATGATGTGTCTTGGTGTGGGCCTCTTTGGGTTTATCTTGTTTGGGGCTCTCTGTGCCTCCTGTACCTGGATGTCTGTTTCCTTCCTTAGGTTAGGAAGTTTTCATCTATTATTTCTTGAAATAGATTCTCTGCCCCCTTGTCTCGCTCTTCTCCTTCCGGGACACCTATAACACGGATGTTAGTGCGCTTGATGTTGTCCCAGAGGTCCCTTAGACTGTCCTCACTCTTTTAATTCTTTTCTCTTTACCTGTTCACCTTGGGTAATTTCTTCTAGTCTTTCTTCCAGCTCACAGATCCGTTCTTCTGTATCCTCTACTCTGCTTTTGAGTCCCTCTAATGAGTTTTTCATTTCCAGTATTGTTTTCTTCATTTCTGCTTGCTTCTTTTTATATCTTCCATTTCTTTGTTGACATTCTCACTGAGTCCATCTATTCTTCTCCCCAGATCAGTGAGCATCCTTAACACTCTTAGTTTGAACTCTCTGTCGGGTAGGTTGCTCATTTCTGTTTCACTAAGTTCCTTTTCTGGGGTTTTGTCCTGTTCCCTTACTTGGAATGTATTCTTTTGCCTCTTCATTTTGCCTCTTTCCTGTGCTTGTGTCTACGTATTAGGTAGGTCAGCTACGCCTCCTGCTCTTGGATAGGTGCCCTTATGTAAGTGATGGCTTAGGAGGCTTCCAGTGTGCTTCCCTCAGTTCTCAATGTTCCAGGGGTGACCCCTATGTGGGCTACGTGTATCCTTCTGCTGTGGCCTGTTTGCTCTCCCTGTAGGCGCCCAGGAGGCTGAGTTATGCTCCTGGCCAGCTGTTGTAATGCTCAGCTGCTTGTAGTTGTTGTGGGCCCTTCAGTCTCTTTATCAGCTGTGGGGAGCCCCAGCACAGTTGGCTGCAAGTTCTAATACCACATTTGTGTTGCAGTATTTGTTTTAAGTGAGTAGGCCGCCAGCGTGCCAGGTTGTTAGGCTCAGGGCCTTACAATTGCTGTAAGCCTCTAGCCTATTAGGTCTCTTGTCAGCTCTCTGAGGATTGCAGCTGGGTGGGGCTGGCCTCAGGCACAGGAGCACCCAATTGTTTCAGGTTTTGGAAGGTGGAGCAAACCTCCTATGTGGGTCTTTGAGAAGTACAAGTCTTCTGTGGCTGAGAAGCCCTGCCGCCCACAGGTCCACACACACAGTCAACACAGTCCTGCCCCGTGAGCGCTCTGACCTCCCCAAGTGGGACCCAGTCTCTCCACGGCGGGAGCCCCACACACTCTGCCACCGCCCCACACTCTCCACCCGCCTCCTTGTGCACACCCTGCCCCGCCAAGTCAGCTCAGTTGCCAGGCTGCAGAGAATCCAGTCACCAATCTATGCAGGCCCACACGCTTGCCTGAGGGCTTGTTGTTGGGTGTGGCCAGTCTCAGGTGGGCTGCCTGCCCTGGCTGAGCTGGATTAAATCGGTGCTCTAGCTGGTGGAGCAGACCCTGGGCTAGCAGGTCTCAGGGAGAACTCCAATGGCGCCTGTGTCAGCACGCCACACCAGGCCACAACAATGGCCGCCGCCAATGTCCCAGTCCCTGGAGAGGTCTCACCCTCACCGAGATGCACTCAGGGCCTATTAGGTGAGTCTCTTGTCACCAAGCACTGTGCACCTTTCTTTCTGGTGATTTTAGGATGCTTTCTGGAACGGGTGAGTTTGTGCGCTGGCCCTTTAAGAGCCAGTTTTAGTTTCTTTTGTGAACTGGTTTGCTGGGGTGCTACCCAATGCTTTAGTAGCAGGCAAAGTCAGATATTATGCTGCTGGTCTCAATTGTGCTGGGTCCACAAATGCCCACAGCGGGGCGCCTCAAGCTCAGGGCCCCGCCCCCAGGGAGGCTGCGGACCTGTGAGCTGCTCCCGGCGGCCGTGAAGCTGGCGGCTTGTGAAGGCGGCGTTTTTCCTCTCCAGAAGGGAGTCTCTGCCTCTTCTACCCCAGTTAGGATTGTCCGTTGTTGCAGGAGTTCCTCTTATCCAGTTTTCAGTTCTGTCTCAGGGGTAATTTTTCCACGAGTAGTTGTAAATTGGCTGTGTCCACGGGAGGAGGTGAGTTCAGAGTCTGCCTACGCCGCCATCTTGACTCCGCCCCCCAATTTTTTTAATTTTAAATTTGGTTGATTCATTATGGCCTTTATTCAATATGCCAGTAAAGCTCTTCTGTACATTTGACTTTTCTTAAATCTCATGACAGAAATTATTTTTGTCAGCACATGATTAACCTAAACACAGTTTGAGTGTGCTGCCTTATACTCTCCAGGTGAAGAAAAATAAATAAATAAAAAGTCCATTTCTCCCGCTGATTTTACAGAGAGGTAAAGTCTATATACTCTCAGCATATGTCACCCACTCAACTGAAGGGAATGCTGTATTTGGGTCAAGGGGGTGTTCTGAAGAAGAAAATATCTTTCTAATATTGCTGCAAGAAGGTGGAAGAAACCTTCACCTGGATTTTTCTTTTTAAATTACTTTGTGTGCAAGAATACTCATTAAATCATGTTAATTATCTGAGTAGCACGGCTTCTTTATTACATGCTTTTTATTAATGGGCAAATGCAAACTGAGTCACATGGGGCTGAGGAAAAACAACAGCAACCTAGAAATCTTTTCTTTGTCACTCCCATGTTAAAGAGGGAAAGACGCATTTTACACATTTGATGTCCTCTATTTCCTTCATGTAGTATAAATAGATTGTTTACATGTGTATTCAAAAGAAAAATTAGGTACACTCTCTCAAAGTCAGAGAGAGAATTGGTTTGCCTCTTTAGGGGACAAATTCAATTCTGCCTGCACTTGCTTCATTCTTACACCCCTCATGAGATGGGAAGCCTGTGGGATTCCTGGTATTGACCAAAGGGCATATAATTAGTCTCATAAATCTAACATCGTATGTATGTAAATTAAAAAAAAACCTATTCAGAGTATTACCTGTATAGTGTTCATGCCTTTTCCTTAAAGTGATTTAAACTTTATAGTGTAGAAAGGGAGGACAATTCACTGACCGTCTAATGTTTATTATCTCAAATCTGTTATGGTGGAGATGATGCACTTAGCATTTCGATGCTTTCTTCTCTTTTTAGAGAGTGTGTGCTTCTCATTGAGAAAGAATGAACCTGGTAAATTATGTTTGAAGATAGAGTGGTCAGATATTTACTTTTAGTGTTTGATCATAAGACATCAATTTTTATGTTATAGCCATCATCAGATGTTAATAAATGTCATGCCATAAATCCAAATACTAGATAAGAAACATTCTTTTTTTTATTGAGGTCATATTGGATCATAACGTTATGAATTTCAGGTGTACGTCTGTGTAGAGGTACTTCCTTATAGACAGCATCATGTTCACGACCAAAAGTCTACTTGCCAACTGTCATATACGCATGTGCCCCTTTACCCCTTTCATCCTCCCCCATTCTCTTCCCCTCTGAAAGCCACCAATCTGTTCTCTGTATCTATGTATCTGTTTGTTTATCTTCCACATATGAGTGAAGTCACACGGTAATGGTCTTTCTCTGTCTGACTTATTTCGCTTAGGATAATACCCTCCATCCATTTTTCGAATTACTGTTTTTGTGTTCTTTGGATAAATACCCGGAAGTGGAATAGCTGGATCATATAGTATTTCTATTTTTAATTTTTTGAGATATCTCCATACTGTTTTCCATAATGGCTGTACCAATTTAGGTTCCCACCAGCAGTGTACAAGGATTCCTTTTTCTCCACATCCTTTCCAACACTTACTTCTTGTCTTTTTAAAAATAGCCATTCTGACAGCTGTGAGATGATATCTCATTGTAGTTTCGATTTGCATTTCTCTAATAATTAGTGATGTTGAACATCTTTTCATGTGCCTGTTGGCCATCTGTATATCTTCTTTGGAAAAATGTTCATATCTCCTTCTCATTTTTTGATTGGGCTGTTTGTTTTTTTGTTGTTGAGTTGTATAAGTTCTTTACATATTTTGGGAAAACTGAACAGCCACATGCAAAAGAATGAAAGTAAGCCATTATCTTACACCATACACAAAAATTAGCTCCAAATGGATTAAAGACTTGAATGTAAGACGTAAAACCATAAAACTCCTAGATGAAAACACAGGCAGGACACTCTTTGACATCAGTCTTAGCAGTATCTTTTCGAATATCATGTCTCCTTAAGCAAGGGAAACAAAGGAAAAAATAAACAAATGGGACTACATCAAACTAAAAAGCTTCTGCACAGCAAAGGAAACCATCACCAGAATGAAAAGACAATCCACTAACTGCGAGAAAATATTTGCAAATCATATCCAATAAGGGGTTAATATCCAAAATATATAAAGAAATATTCTTAATAATATCTTCTAGAGTGATAACATTGTTCCCATTTAAAAGACCAGCGACCTGTGCATTGGTGTTATTTGGCTATACTCTGGTTTGCCTAGATGCTTTAGGATCACCAGATCTTATTTAAAACACTGCTGTGTAGCCCAAATTGACTTAACTTTACACTGGCTTAGCTAAATTACATTTATTATGTTGTCTTTTTTAAAAAAAAAGTATTTAGGAGATCATATCATACAATCATGTGTTTCTTCTGGAGCCATACTTCTGCCCAGGTTGCTTTTGCTATTCTTTATCATACTCTCTGCAAGGGAACTTGCCCACTTCTAACAGTGAGCTGGGTTTCGTGGAGTCTATTTGTGTAATTAATATAGCACTTTGAGATTCTTCCAAGAAATAGTGTAGTACAATGTAAAACATGAACGGTTTGCTATTATTTGGCTTTGATACGTGTCCAAAATATATTTCTTATTTTAAGACAAGATCACTGTACCAGAAAATCTTTTGAAAGAGCATTAAAGTTGAGTTATACCAAGAGATTGGCATTCTGCTATTATGGATCAGACCTGAGCTTTCCTCATATAAGAATGTTTTTCAAATGTATCACGTTCATGGGATAACAAATCTTTCTGACCTCTTGTGAATTCTCATGTAATTAAATAACCACAATTTTCTCCTTAACATTTCCTCATTAAGGAAATTAACATGTAAAACATGGAGTGCATCAAATAAAGTTGTGGAAAATGTATATTGCCAGAGTGAGTACTGCAACATTTTAGTCATAGAAGCAAGTGGGAACAGTTATTACTTTGAAAATCCTCCATTATGTATGTAATTCTCTACTGACAGGGTTCTCATATGAGTTTGGCAGAGTAGTTTATTCTTGTTTCCTTTTTGCTTTACAAGTGTATTCCCATTCTTCCCAGTTCATTAAATTAATTACTAATCTGTCTTCTTTAAATACATACTTCTTAAACATTTCCAGTTTGTAGAATATTTAAGGATATTTTCATTGGTAATTTATAATTATATACAATTGTATATACCCAATAGAGAATTGGGTTTTAACAATCAAATATAAAAAATATATCTGTGAGTGTTAAGCCTACTTAGCTATGATTAAAATAAGGCTAAATCAGTATCACTACAAATTTATGTTGGCAAAACTTAACTAGGATTTCCATAATACCAAACTATCCTACTCACCTACTTTCACAAAAAGTAGCACATTTAAAATCTTCTCTACCTCCTCAAATTTCTAACAAACCACTCTACCCCACCACTCAGCCAACTTTCCATCTATTACATAAAGAAAGTAAATCATCACAGATGGAACATGTTTAATTCATCCTATCAAACCTACAAATCTCCTACATCTATACAATATGCCTTTTAGTGCCCATCTGTTATATTAGAGGAACTGGGTCTCCTTTCACCTAAATTTTGCCCCTATTTATGTTCTGTATTACATCCACGCTTTCAATGACCTTATAAAATCATGCATATCATGTCTCCCTTTTATCTTAATCCTCTCCCTTTCTACTATATGTCTCCTATCATTTAGATATTCGCAAATCTCACTGATATGAAGAATATATGATAAAATTAAACAAAGTAAAACAATAAGACAAATGAACAAAAACACAATACCTCTATAGACTTCATTTTATTCTCCAGCTGCACACCATCCTAGGCTTTTCTTTCCTAGTTGTGTTTCTCCCATTGAATTTTTACCACTTCATATATTTCTCAATCTCTCTCTCCTTCCTTGAATAACTTCAATTTGACTTCCAAGCCCATAACACCACCAAAAAAGTGTTTTCTCTTAAGTCAATGATTCCATCTATATCAATAAATGGAATGGGCATTGTCTTAGACATAATTGTACTTGAACTCTCAGAAGAATTCTATACTATTGAAAATTTTCCTCCAACATAATATATTCCCTGGGATTCCATGATTCTATGCTCTGCTGGGTTTTTCTCCTATAATTTGTCTATCCTTCTATTTTCTTTTGTTGGATAATTCAACTTTATATTATTCTTAAATTGTTTCCAGTACTCAGTTCTAGATTATTCAGCTCTACTATATGTTCTCCAGATGCAGTACTGATGATCTACATATAGGCTGGTGATTTCTAAATTTACACTTGTCTTGTTGAAATATTTCCCATGAGTTCCAGACATTTTAACTGTCTGCCTACTTTGCATCTTCAGAGTGATATTCAAAGTCAATATGTTCAAAAATAAAACTCACGAAAATTTCAGGCTCTTTATCTCTTAAGAGACAGACTAGACAAGGATGCCTCTAAAGGTCTGAGTAACTAGAAGGATGGAGTGATGAGGAAGATGAGAAGATGACCGAAGAAGTGAGGGAAGGTCAGAAGTTCAGTTTTGGACATGGCAGGTAGGCTGTCATTAGATCTCCAAGTAGAGATGTCAAAAATACAGTTGAATATGAGTCTAAAGTTCAATGAGGAGGATTGATTAGAGATATAAATTTGAGAGTCCTCAGGAAAAAGATGGCACTTAAAGCCGGAAGGCTAGATAAGATCACCAAAGGAGTGAGGAATATGGAAGAAAGATAAGGGCTCAATGTCTAGGAAACTAGTATTTAGAAATTGAAGAAATGAGGAGTAATCAGTACAGGAGATGGAACAGTAGTTGCCTGACAACAAGAGAAAAATTCAGAGTGGAAGAGTATTAGAAAGCACGTGAGGAAGGGATGAAAGTATTTCCTTTTCAGCCATCTGTCTCATCTTAGTTAGAGGTAACTCCATTCTTCTAGTGGCTCAGACCCTTAGAATCACCTTTGTCTGTTCTATGTCTCACACCTAACATTTATTCCATCAGCAAATCTTGCCAGCTATAACTGATAATCTAACGCCACTGCTACCACACTGTTCTGTGTCATTATTACCTCTCACCTGGATACTGCAATACTCTCTCTGATGGTCCCCCTAATTTTGTCCTGTTCAATCTATTCTCAATGGCCAGTATGATCCCATTTAAATGTAATTCAGCTAGTGTTACTCCTCTGAGAGGAAACTTTCAATGTTTTCTCAACTCTCTCAGTGTGAAATGCAAAGACCTAACAAATGCCCCAAGTACTAATCTGTCTGACCCCTGTTGCCTCCCTGATTGCATTTCCTACTAAACTCCCCTTACTCAATCCAGTCCAGCCACAGTCGTCTTCTTGATATTTTTGACTATGCCAAGAACTCTTGTTTGTCAGGAAGTTTGCAATTGTTTTTCTCTTCTAGAACATGTTTTCCACAGATATATGCTTGGATCATCCTGTCATCTCATTCAGAATTTTACTAAAAAGTCAATTTCATCATTGTAGACCTATGTAAAATTACAGTCACTCACTCTAAAACATATATACTTTGTGTATTTGACCAAGAATCTCTTTCTCCCCATCACTCACCTTTCGGGATACATCTATTATCATGCAAAGCACTAGAGTTACAAGAACCACATTCTGAAAACCACTGATTGGTATATCTTTTTCTAAATAGAACTTATTACCATTATTCAGTATGTTTCATAAGGACATGATTTTTTTCTTTTTGTTCATCTTTTAAAGCCTTATAGCTTTATAGCCTATAGCTTTTATATGTCTGGCACATAAAATTGGTCTACACATATTTGTTAAAAGAATGAATGACTAGATGAATGAATGATTGGCAAAAGAGGAGGAGAGAGACAGAGATATATTTTTTCATTACCAAATACGTCTTTGGAAAATTTAAGACTGTTTGTCTCATAATTATGAAGTAATTTTTTTTAACACAAGTGATTCATATTTAAATTTTAGTTTAAATGAAGAGCAGATACTCCAAATTAAAAATAAATCAGAACTGAAAAAAATCAATTAATTAACGAAGGATAGTACTGAATTCAAACACAAAGGCCGATGAGATGGGATAAGAGAATTAGAATACAAAGTCTTAAAGTCTAATAGAATCATACATTGGATTAGCTGGTTCAATAAATATGTGCTTGTTACTATGCATTTTTATTCTTGAAATCTGACTCTGGAATTAATGCTTGCAGCAAAATAAGTTCTTCATTTTTTTACTATGTTTATAAATTTTACCAAAATTTATTGACATTCATACAATTCTGCAGTTCAGTATATATATGCATGTATGTATAATTGTCACTTTTTATTGGAAACATATTTCAAAACTATTTTTAGTGTGAGACCCTGTAACATTTAGTCAGAGTAAACTGTGCTTGAACGCTTGCGTATTAATTGAGAAGTTACAGAGTGCACAATTTCTACTTGCAAACTTGACAGCAAGCTAATTCTTTTGGAGTTGCCTGGTAGCTAATAAGGAGTATATCAAATTGAAAGACAGGTCTGACTGAAGCAGTCTTTGAATAAATAATAGAATTGTTGTCAACTTTAGCCTTAAAGAAGTGAGGCAGAGACCAATTCTAAGATAAATTAAAGGAAAGATAGTTGAAATGTCTTTTGTATTTTTCTTTGCTGAATTCTCCACTATTTACCCTTAAACTTTTTCCCTCACCAACAATTTATGATTAACATAGAGACATTGAAAGCAAATTCTGAAGACATCATTCAATATCTGTTGAAATTAGCTGGAATGACCTAAGACACTCGAGAGACATGATAATTTATTTATTATTCATTAACTATTTATTTGTAAATCCATATTTATATAATGTATCAGTTATTAGGGAAATTTAACCAACAAGAATGAATACTATTCGATAAAAGATTTGATGTAAGTATTTTTTAAGGCGAGAAGTGTGCTTTAGTTATAGTGATGCTTTATATCAGACTGTTGATCACACACTGACAGATTTTAACCTATTTCTGTTTTAATTCCAGCAGGAAAAAAGTCAAGAAAGTTCAAGAATCAAAGGTAAGGAATGACTGTTTTAAATTCGTGGTTTCATAAATTCATGAAGTAGAGAAAAAAATATTTGATGCTACTTTGATAATAAAAATGAGAAAACAATGAAAATTTGAAATATTCAGTGTGATTTTTAAAGCCATAGTGAGCCCTTTGGGAATTCGCTAAAGCCGTTGGGGATTGTCTGTTGAAATTTCCTTTCTTCTTATAGCGCTTTTGGAAACTTCAACACAATTTCCTGTTTATTCCCTGAATTGTTCTCATGGAGTTCCTCCACCAACCATTGCCCATAAGAGTTGGCCTTCTATCACATCTATGATTTAGCAGATGAACCTTTCAAAATATATCTCATGAAGAACCAACTATTTAGTCACTGCTCTCTTGTTTTATTTTCTACGAAAAAGCAAGAAAATTTTTTATGTATTTTCTAAAATTGGTGATAGCTTTTAACATGGCATAGGCAACTCTAGTTGGACATAGGGAGACACTTTTCCCCATACAGACATTCTTAAATTTTGAAGTTTACTCATTGAGATAATAAATTATTCTAGGTAGGTTGTAATCCTTCAACAAAAGGTTTTCATTAACTTTTGCTCCTGCTGATCATAGTGATGGAACTTCACAGATTTTTCCTGGGTTAATTCCTCTGGCTTCTCCATTCAGATGCTGGTCCCTCTTATTCTACATTTTGGACATCTTCACCCACCTGTCCCTTCCCAAATGTGTCCTGGTCCCAAGCCTGACTATGGAGTGAAACACAGCTATCCTGTTTCCTTCCATCTTTTTTGCATGGAAGATATTTTTATTGTGTTTTACTTTTTTCAACGTTCTACAAAAATAAAAAGCAAATAGCTGTGGAGAAGTTACTAAGTTTGCATGTACTCCTGAAATGATGAAAGGGCAGTTAACACTTCTGAGGGTTTCTAGATTGATGATACTATTCTTGCTTACTTATAACAAGTCCACATATAATCTTCTCTGCACATTTCCCTGCAATTGACTGACTTACACAATTTTTTTCAATGTTTGGTCATCTCTGTGCATCTATATTACTGAAGAATATGAAAAGACATACTTTCTTATTTTGCTACACATATTTTATTCAAATGAATTATGTAAGCCTGCCCTTCTAGGGATTTCCAAACTATTTGTGTTCTTTTTCAGCAAACTGAAGTATGACTTGTTATTTTATATGTGAAATTATTATACTTATTTATTCTCAAAACACTCATGTTAACTCACATTTTTATACTTGTGTGTTACAAAAGGGAATTTCTATTCCAAGATGTGCTGTATGATGTGCATTTAAATGATATATACATTTTAAGCATACTGAGTTCACATTTGCCTTCTCATGAAAGGTCCCAGCGTTTCAGATTAATCTTAAATCATGTTTATAATTCTGTTATAGTTGAAATGAATTTAGTGTAGCTTTCTTCTTGATGCTTTATTGCCTTGGGGTGCATAAATCGTATCATCTGAAGTAGTAGAAATTATGTTTTTCCAACTACTATCTAGGAACATGTTTTCTTTTATAATGTAATAAAATTTTCAAGATGATGTTTGTCACTTCTTTCACTGTTATTGGCTGACACATGGTTCAGAACTCTCACATTATGGCTTCTAGACTACTGAATTGTAAGTAAATCAGAGATACACGGTTACTTTAGGACTTGTTGCCTAGCTCTACTTAGAAGAACCCCATATCTTTCTTGACTATTTATGGGAATCATCTTGAAATGTTTTCTTCCTGGAAATTATGAATGGCCATTTAAAAATGTTTTTAAATGTCAAAATTAAGAGAAAAAAATTTGAGTCATAAAAATAATAGTTTACCCACTGGTAAAAGACAAAAATTCTGAAAATCAAATATTGGACATTTCTTGATAACTAATTATTGAAGTGTGAGCTATGCCCTCACTTGATGCAAATCTCAGCTAGTAATCCTTTAGGCTTCCTGACTAATTGGTAATCTCATTTGCCAGAACATCTTTATTTACATTGTCAGGAATATATGCAGAGGAAGTCTTTAATCTTCTAATTTCCTGCATAAATTCTTTCTTATTCTGTGCCTATCTCTCCTTGTGACAACAATCCCAATCTCAGGATACCAATGACCTGAAATTACATTAATGCACAAAACATTCCCATGAAAATCAGTCCCTCTTTCCTCTGTGTACAGAGAGATGTATATTGAAATGTTTGGAAACTTGCAATTCTATCTCTAACTGATTAATGATTTAACACTCACACATACTCTTATTCTAATATTATTTTGAAATACCATAAAAATCCATATTTTTTTACATATTCTAAAATTATATTTATATGGAATTCAATTAGCAAAATGAACTTTGGTTCAATACTTAGCATGCTATTGGATTCTCAATTGATTTTCGTGTTTAAATTGCCTACTGTTAAATGAGTTAGAGCCTAATCTCCATTTGTAACACAATTTTGAGGTTTACAATGTTTAAGATATCCTCCCTTAAAGCTGCATTGAAGATTATAGCAGGGAAATGAAGATAGTCCTACAGGTTTGAAAAAATGATCCACTCTTCAGGAAGCCATATTTCATACTGTTCTTCAGTGACATTACAGCTATGTTAAAATAGAGTACATTGTGGTTTAAAACCCATTGAGAATTTTATAAATATTATCAGGAAATAATCTCCTTTGAAGAATAGTTCTAAAAAAGGAGCACAACAAATCAATTATCCTCTGCCAGTATTTCTCAGGAGAATATTTTAATTTGTGATTAGTTTATTCATTTACACTTAAGAACATCTCGCTAGAGTTCTCAGTGATGAAACAATAACAGTTTTTGAGGAAAATTTGAATAATTCTTGCTTTACAAATAGCTTAAAAATTCTGTCAACTTAGTCCAGTTTTTCATTTTCCAAAATAGTTTAAAATGTTTACTACAAGCAGAAGGATAATATCATTGTGGAAAGTGTGCATATGGTTATGCTATAGCATGCCTCTGAGTATCAGCTTTACCTTCACTCTGTCAATAAAAGAATGTTTGACTGTTCATTCACCAGAAAGATCCAGTTGCTTTTATCACACAATTTTCCCCTCCTCTTTTTTCAAGTAGATACTCTTGGATCTTCCCATTCAGAAGTGATTAAAATAAAGTTATGTTCAACTTTCATTGCTAGTTCTATCTTGGTTAAGACTTTACATTTGGCAGAGATTGAGGACTAAAGTTAGTTCCCTAATGGTCACTTACATGTTATATTATTAACACTCATCTTTTATTAAATGTCTAATACATGTCAAACACTGTGCTGAACTTTTTACATATATTATCTCATTTTGATCGTCAAACACACATTATTTGATCAGATTTAGCATTCAAACATGACAGCAGTTTGAGAAATCACATCAGATCAATATTATCATTTTTGTTCTATTTTAAAATAGATCATATTTTATTTAACCAATTACCAATTGTACGCTAGGTAAATTTAGCACACTGTTATTAGCAATGCTTTTTACATTTTCATGAATTGATATATGTGAATTTTATTATTTATGTGTTATTTTTCTTTCATGGCATGGTTACAAGTATTTTCCCTACTGCCAATTTATATAAATACTGCTCAGTGCTTTGTAACTTTAAGAAAAAAATAGATAATGATAAATGTGACATACTAATGTTCTCAGGGACATATGTAAGAATTGTGCCAGCTTGTTCACTAAATACTTGTGATCTTTGATAAGTGACTTAACCCCTCCAGAAGTAATTCTTCTTTTATGGTGAATATTAGCAAACATACCCTATGATATCAAAAGTCATTTATATATCTGAAATTCCAAGGCTTATACTTCTATAAGGACATTGGACAATGCTATTATTACAAACATTTATCCTTCAAGTCTACGATTCTTAGTAGGTTCATGAGAACATGACAAATATTATGTCATTTGTATTTGTGTATATGAAAAAGTTAAGTTGCACAATTGTTCTGCCTATGGGACATACATTCTTATATATATTGAACAATAAGGAAAAATATTGTTAAAATCATACCTAATCAATTAAAAGTGTGTGTTTGGGACAATAAATGCTATTAAAGAACTCTGGACCCTACAGTGTTTATACACACACACACACACACAAGGGCACAAATGCACGCTATTTTCTATTTATTTTTATACAACTATGGGTTCAGATTCTCCTTTGTTTCCTACATCACAAAATTGGCAACTGAGAGCACTGAACATCATCTGATATATACAGTGATATGTGTATATATATTATATATATATATCGATTATACCAAAAGGGGCATTGCTATGAAGTTAGAATGCTAAACTCCTAATATGGGATGTCTGAATATTCAGAGCTCTTTTCACTAGGATAATCTCACAGTGTTCCTGAGGTTAGCTCACTTCTTCAAGGTCAAGTAGCTAGTCAGGAACAGTGAGTGGATAGGAATAGATCTTCAAATTCTTATTACTAAAAGCCATTGGACACATTACATTAACAAATGAAAATATCAGGTAAAACTGAAAGATAGTAATTTATATATAAGAGTCCTTTATGAGAATTTTTGTCTAATTGTTGTATGTTTTTATGTTTAGGAAATAAAATATAGTCAGTACAATAAGTAATACCTAAAATAGAGATTATTACCATTATATGAAATTCAGAGTTGCTATATTTTTAACAGATTACAATATCATACACTATGAATGTTAGGTTCTTTGGTATTCAGTTTAGAATCCTATTGCTGAGACAAATAATTGTTTGTAGGATTTATGAAAACTGTGGTTTTTGTCTATCTTATTTCATAGTTATAATCCTTAGGAAGTCCAAGCACCTAAAAGACAAGAAAACACAATCTCTAGAAAATGTCAACCAAAGGGTTGATAGTTTTGTTTATTTGTTTGTTTTTTGCAACCAATAATACCAGATAAACCAGAGACAAGTATACTTATGGCAGACTTGTGATAATAATTTTTAAAAAATAATTAAATGTTGTAAAAGAATGTGAGGGAGCAATAATTGTTTTATGTACATTTTATTCCATAGCAATTGTATTATATCAGAACAATTCTTTTTTCACTCTATTTGTTTTATTAAAAACACACTTTTAAGATTAAATGAGGATAAAATATATTCTCATGAGTAATTATTGATTACCTTGCAGCAAAACATCAATGTCATATATGCACAACTTAATAGTGTATGATTGGCAACTCTTTACCAATATGACCATCTCAAATATTTCAACCCATTTCACTTTACACCTAATTTAACAATATGCATATAAATAGATTGTTGAGTAACAAATCAATTAAAAAATGCATTTCCCAATTATTATGAACACATTATCAGACTTTTCTGATTTGATTAGTTGACATCTGTTCCATTTATGATCTTTTACTATTTAAAAAAAAGTAGTCATATCTCTTTATGTGAATGATGTTTTTGCTAATTTTTGTGATAACATAAGTGAGTTTTTGAAATAAAAATGATAATACATAGATGCAAATTCTGGAAGCCATTATATACATAAGATAGTAATTCTTACTTTGATAAGTTTTCAAAAATATAACAGTTTAAGTTCTAATGTATAACACCATAAAGTAAAAATAAACTAATGGAAATACATCCACTATAAATAATCTAAATGATGCCCCCAAATGCCTTACTAAATAACTTTCAGTAGTATACATTTCAATGTAAGTAGTAACTTTTCTCTGGGAGTTAAGGTAATATTCATCCTTCATTCTTTAAAAAATTTATATAAACAGCTTGGTACAATTGTAGATGATCCTGATGTATGTCGTCCTGCCATAGCAAACAGGAAGACAAACGTTTTTCGCTATCCAATAATGCTATTATCATCAACCAGAAGCAGTTTCGAAAAGTATCTGATCATGTTTCTCATTTATGCCAAGAAGGATTCAACTTATATTATGCCAAACACATCATCGTCCTCCTCTCTTTTGCATACATTTTCTAGTTTTCAAAAGGATACCAATAAATCATCTCAACCAATGGGTCCTTTATTTTGGTTCCAGAATGATTAATTTTGCAACTCACTTTGCCCACCAGGAGGCAGTGCTCTCTAAAAGAAATAAAGGTACAATAGGTTTGGTGATGGGAAAACAAGCCAGAATAACTGGATTTAATTTTTTTTCTAGTAAATAATGATTCAATGCTGTGTGTAATATCAAATGAATATTGTTCAGGCTTTTTCTTGACGTAATTCAACGCTGTTGTTTTTTTTTACCTGCACACTAAGATCTCAACAGTGATCTTTCCTTCAATCACCAATACAAAATCTTTTTATTCTAGACTTTTAACAGAGCTAAATGGTTTCCTGAAGAAGTTTTAAAAAAATTCCATGAACTGTCTCCTGAAATAGTTGAATGTCATGTTTCAAGAAATGTCAAGTAATATTAACCAAAATGTGTTTGATGGCTTGATGAAATAACTTTGCTTACTTGCAATGGTTAGCCTTTCTCAAAGAGCAGTTCTTGAAATGGTCATGTGAACATGACATTTTTTTTTGCAAAAGTCCTTGTTTTACCCGCCAATGAATAATTATATGGTCTATCAGTTTTCTCTTCTTGCTTTAACTCCCCAGGTACTTTAAACATGAAATTTGACTTTATTAAAGATATTATATTTACTTGGGCTTTTAAAATATATATTTCTTCCTTCTTACCCAAGATCTTAGCTTAACATTTAATGTAATAATATTTAAGTATTTCATAAGTTATTTGAAATTTTTTTGAATTATGAAGCATATAAATTTTATACAAAAAGGATTTATAACTCTGTAAGTGATATTACATTCGGTGACTTCTATGAGGCAGAGTAGACATTCATTTCTTTGTCTAACTGTGAAGGATTAATTTGTTGTTTTACCTATTATGTCAAAGACTAAATTATTTTCCTTTTAAGCAATTATAAGATGCATTTCATAGTTTTAATTCATTATATGGGTAACATTTTTTTTTCAATTACTTAGATAATACGATGTAAATGTTTTTATTGGGAAAAAACGCATGTCATCCTATTAAAATTAATAGCATTTTTTCTTTAAATTGTTGGTACACGGAGTCCTTATCCATTGGACACTGGAAAATAAGGGAAAACTCTAGTCAAATATACTCTGTGATATTGCAAAATTCTATGTAATCCTCTAGTGATGCTTACCTTTGCTTCGTGAAGCATTTCCACTGTGTTTGACCAAGGATCTCTTTCCCCCACCAACCACTTTTCAGGAAACAGTTATTATTCAAAGCACTAGAGTGACAAGAACCACGTTCTTAGAAGCAGTGATTTATATATGACTTTTCAAGATATATCTTAGAGTTGAGACGCAGCATACTTAGGCTAAATTGCTTTTCCCCACTTAAGAAATTTTAATCTCCTTTTCTCACTTATAATACATACAAACATAATATACCACACAGTGCTGTTTTAAGGATTAAGGGAGATAAAGTATATGACCCTTTTGAGTTAAATGAAAAGCTCTTGGTTTATGTGAGTTCTTATTTCTATATGTTTTGAAATATCTGTGATCGTTTTTGAATACATCCATGGTAGAAACATATCTATGAAAAAAATAAGCTTTAATTGCATACAATGTTAAGATTAGAAGTCAAGACATGTTGACTTTATTTTGCCTCATTATTTTACATAATTCTAAGTTGTAATCCACATATTTTCCAAATTTAAGCCATTTGACTTACTGATATGAATAACCTCTATGTGTCCTGTCATATTTATTTTTAGACTAACGTTATTCTTATCATGTCCCTACCATGATACATGCAGCTCCATAGAAGAAAACAACAGTACAATGCAGTGGACACTGCTTTGAACATAAACATATATAGCAGACTATTCTCTGGGAAGTAAAGTGTTATCCGAGAGTACTAACTTGATGTTGTAATGGCATATATTGAAATTTGAAGAAATTTATGAGAAATTAAAAAAAGAAAACCAAGCCTAATTTAACTCATTGATTTTACGTTAACTACTACTACATTTAGGAAGTGCTGCTTTACACCAGAAATTTTGTGGTGATGTCGGCCTGCCCGAAAAATTCAGAAAAGGGGAAAATTTGATAGGTTTAGCTGCATCCGATAATAAAGCTTAGTTCAACAAAAGTTTATAAATTTAAATATTAGAAGGAGGTTAGGTGCCAGGGAAATTAAGATTAACAACAAAGTTTCTGCCTCAAGGAGGCCAGTAATACTGGCTGTGAATTTGGGAGATGGGAACTAGCACAAATAAATACAGTTACCGAAAAAGTGTGATAATACTTTCGTAGAGAAAGCACAAAGGGCTGTGCAAGCATAGAGGTGAGGTGAGGTGTGGGGATGGGGCCTGGGAATGGGTTTTTGGGAAAGATCAGCCTTTTTTTTTAGTAGGGAGACAAGATATTGTCTAGAAGAATGAGGAGGAATAGGAGAAGTGAGGAATGAGAGAGAATATTCTAGGTCTTGGGGCGTTAGTGACTTCTAAATGTTTAAATATTAATGTTAAGCTGATGAGAATTAAAAGAGAAATAAAAGTATGGAGGAGAATAGATTCACAGAGTAATTTATAACTAGGAAAGTATCACTAGCAAATTTGAGGGCAGGAATAATGCTCCTGTGAAGAGATTGCCCAGGCTAGATAGAAGACTGATATTGATTAACTGGTATGGCATTGAGAAGTATTGGGAACAAGCTAAGCAGTTTTCCAATTAAACACGCTGCAATTATTTTCAGTCTCTGAAATTATTATTCCATCTTTCCCTTACAACAAACAGAACAAAAACTAAAAACTGCACACCGATCATGAAATCTGCTTTCCTTGGTGGTTTAGCACTCAGACTCTAGAACCAGAATAAATTTCAATTCTGAGTCTACCACTAAATATCTATGTGACTAAAGGCAAATTATTTGACATCAGTGTCCTAGTGTCCTCATCTGTACAAAATGTAGGTAATAGTAGTTTCTTCTTGATGGGTTTGTTTTGATGATTAAACAAGTTATTTAATACAGAACACCTTGCAAGAACCATGCAGGGTCTGAGATTTTACCTTCTTCACAAACTAACAAGTAAGCCTCACAGTTTCCTGAATGCTGGCAGAAGACACGAGGCTCCTGTGTCAGAGACAATGAGCAGTTTATTACTCATTGTCATAGCAATAGCCAGAGTAACAGCATTTGTGCCATTTCCCACAGGGCGAAGAGAAGACGGCCAGATGATTCCTGCACAGGCAGCAGTTTGCATTACGGGAGAGGAATACTCCCCTCTCCCCGGCCCAGCTTAGAAAGCCCAAATATTGTATAATGGACAGGACGCATATCTGACATTTGCCCTGTAGAGAGACATTTTCTTTATTACACTTGACAGTGAACATACTTGCCCTTTGCTCCAGAGGGAGGCACTCTTTTTATCTTCCAAGGATATTTACTACACAGAATCTCTGAGAAGAAAGCATGGAATAAAAAACAGTCAGTGTCTCTTCTCTCAAGACATGCAGAAATGCAAGCGATCCATGGAGAATTGTCTCTAAGAGCAGTTAGCACAGTGAGGCCACAAAAAAAAAAACCACTCAGTAAACATTTATAATTGCCACCACCACCACCATCATCGTCTTCATTCAGAGTTTTTTTTTTTCCTTAGTTGTCCTCTGGGGTGAAGAGAATGTAAAATACAGCATCTGCAGGGCTTTCCTATTTACAGCCTTTCTGTTGATCTTTCATGGAAGGGTAAATGTTTCTGAATTTACTTCTAAGGTAAAAGAACTATATAAACATACAACATATAGGTAGATGCATAGAGAAAGACATATGTAATTTTTTTTTCTCTCCATAGTATTAATGTGCAGTTGTTTTAAAAGTCAAACAAATTCAGAGAGTTAAAAAATAGTAATTACAATAATTCACAATTTCTGTGTAATTGATAAGCACCCCGTGTAAGGTGATTTATTTGCTTTATATTGATTTTATATATATGAATAGTTAACATTTATGAGTACTTCTTTATTGCCAGGTCTTCTGCTAAGACCTTTCCATGTATTATCTTATATGACTCAGAAGAATTTTATATACTAACAAGAAAGTAAATTTACTGGTAATCTATCTATCTAAAAATGACCATCATTACCATTTTGGTATATGCGAATTCAAAAATTTATTTATATATGCATGTATTTCTGCAAAAAACTTGCGGTATTCTTCTTTTGGAAGTGTTAATGCATATCTATGATCAAAGTTTACAAATACTTTGTGCTGGATACTGCGAATTGGTTGACTCAACAACAATTTCAAACACCATGCTTTCTTTTTACAGACTTTTCACAGTCTAGTAAATTAAAAGTTACATCTACATTTCCCAGAGTCCCTTGCAGTTAGCCTTCTAGATGTGTTTTAGGTTTCCTATGAGATTCATGCAAGCATGGCCTTTTATGAAATTCTTCTTGGAAAACAAGCACGGTTTGGAGACAGAAATTTTCCTTTCGCAGATAATGGCAAAGGCAGTATAGTTCTGAACCCAGCAGCCAGAATGACAGTTTCCTTATATAGTTATTCCTGATAACGGCAGAAGCAGTAAGACCTTTGATATTCCAGTTCTATGGTGGGGTTTTAGAAGTTCTTTTTAAGAGCTCAGTATAGAGCCCTTTCTTCAATCCAGTGAACTAATTTCTATATCTCTTAATAAGTGTCTTTACTTTAAATAGTACAGATTATATTGTTTGTACCAAAGAGCCTTGGTCAATGCATCAGTACATTCTAGGACTACAACAACTAGGGATCTGTATGGAAGAAATAAGTAGAAAAAGGATTATTGGAGATCTAGTTACCAGAACTTTAGGAAAGACTCCAGGAGGCAAACCTGTCTGCAAGACTGATGCAGGCAACAACAACCAGGAGGTACAAGGTGTTAGGCCCAAAGAGTAGAGCAAACACGTGCGTCGTCCAGGTACATGTTAAAACCAGGTGATCCTATCTAGCTTGCAAGAAAAACAATAGTAAATTCTTTTTTTTTTTTGAATTTTATTTATTTTTCTTCCCCAAAAGCCCCAGTAGATAGTCGTATGTCATAGCTGCACATCCTTCTAGTTGCTGTATGTGGGACGCCACCTCAGCATGGCCAGAGAAGCGGTGCATCGGTGGGCGCCTGGGATCCGAACCGGGGCAGCCAGCAGCGGAGCGCGTGCACTCAACCGCTAAGCCGCGGGGCCGGCCCCAATAGTAAATTCTTAAGTCAGACGAAATGATGATTCATACAGTCATTTATTAAAACTTTTGTGTTGAGCATCAACTATGTGCCAAACATAGTTCTGGGTGTGCGATATAGTAGTGGACAAAACAGGGAAAAGTTTCTGCCATTCTGGATCTTAGATTGCAGCTCCTAAGAAATCTGACCATACCACAGAATAGTTGTTATTTTCCAAAAAACAGCTAAAAGTCCCATAAAAAGCACAGGCAATTTTCCCTCTCTACTCCTCCTCAACCACCCCTTTCTCTACTTCACCTCAGCTCCTGTCTGAAACTTATTGCAAGACCCCAGTGCTAGAGGCTGCTGGAGGCAGGACAGCAGACAGAAGCTGGTAAATCAGAATCCATGCAACAAAAAGATAAACTCCATCCCTGAGAGGAGAACCTTCTGCTACCTGTAAATTACCCCTGAAGCCTTCAAACCTTACAGAATAATTAATTTCTGAATCTGATTCTCTTGTCCTCAAATCTCTTCCCAGTGGTTCAGAATCATGGGAATTAAATGGTAACTTACAGGATGTTATTCTCATGAATCCATAAAAGGAAAGAATTCCATGTCCTCTATCGGTCCTACTTGACCTTCAGCAACATTTTATTCTCTCAGGGAAAGGTAGCAGCAATGTTTTAATAAGATGGCCTGGAACACACGGGAGTCAGACTTAAAGTTGACTTCCAGAGGTATCATTAGTCTTCTTGATTTTCTATGTGGTAATTATTCTGCTTTATTTTGCAAATTTCTATCCTCTCACAGGCATGGTAGGACATTATTATCCCACTATAATTTTTAATAACTAGTGTTTTAAGTTATCCTTAAAAAAATCTTAGTATAGAGGGCATTATAGAAATTATATATATCTATATATATACTGTTAATATAAAATGTTAATATGTAATATACAATATTATAAATATATGATAGATCATGTAATATAGATTATGTAAATAATATAATGAATACAATCACAATATTAGGTTATCATAGCTGTGATTTATTTTCTGTTTGTATATTTGTTTTGTTGTTGCTGTGCTTGTTGTAAAGGCCTAAAAGGAGAGCTAGTACATAGCAATCTCTGACCATGTACCACACATCTATTTAGTTATTTCTTCAGCTTATTATAGTTATAAAAAAGCTCTGAGAAGTAGGCACAATTTAATATGTAAGGAAAATGAATCCTTTTTCTTTTTTGAGAAAGACTGGCCCTGAGCTAACATCTGTTGCCAATCTTTCCCCCCTTTTTCCTTTTTTCTCTCCAAAGCCCCAGTACATAGTTGTATATCCTAGTTGTAGGTCCTTCTGATTCTTTTCTGTAGGACGCCGCTTCAGCATGGCTTGATGAGCAGTGAGTAGGTCTGCGCCCAGGATCTGAACTAGCATACCCCAGACTGCTGAAGCGGAACTTGGGAACTCAACTGCTATGCCACCAGGCTGGCCCCAGGAAAATGAATCTTGAAGGTTAAGCAACTCATCAAGATTATACAGCTAATAAATGCTTGAAACTTAATTTAAAATAAACTTACTGCTTTTACTGGGGATTGTTCTTATAATTATCCCTATGCATCCTATTGTGTGTGTAATATAGTGAAGTCTTTCTATTTTTGGATAAGTCTATATATGAGAATGTGTTCATTGTTTACAACTGCATAGTAAGCGGTATAAACTACATTGTGTCCATTGCAAGATGGAAAAATCCTGTCCCCTCAAAAATTGAATAAATAGGTTAATTATTTAAATGGCAGAATCCAAATGAAAACTCATGCTTCATAGCTAATAAAAATGCAAATGGGTTGAACAAATTAGATGGGAGAAAAACATAAAGCTTTGACTTAAAGAATTTAAATGTTCTGTGATTTAAATAAGTGAAAGTTAATTTTATTTACTTCAATATGAATTATAAAATAAATAAATAGAGTTAAAACATTAAATTACCTCTTATGAGGGGACTATAAGTAATAATCGTTTGGTTAAATCAGCAAAGAGCACATGATAAATATGCTGCGAAAAAGTATAATTTTTATTTGAAATGCTTCTTTGCTTTTTCTTGTTGTTTGTTTTTTATTTAATGAGAAGTAACTTCATTCTTTTCTGCCTGATTAAACAGAGTCAGATAATAATGCCAAGTGATGAAGAGTCAAACTGCCTGGATTGAATCTTGGCTTTGACATTCACTAGCCGTATGACTCTAGGCAAGTTACCTCATTAGTGTGAGCCTCAATTTTCTCTTCTCTAAATGAGGTACAACCAAGAGCACCTGTCTAATTGGGTTATTGTGTGGATTAATTACAATTACATACAGAAGTGTTTGGAACAGTTTCAGCACATAGTTAATACTCATTAATGTTAGCTTAAATACTTTTATTATAATTTACTGAGTGATTTGATATATGAACTAAGATTTGGGGAATTGTTTAATAACTACATAACGAGTTATCTTGGATGGAAGCAGAAAGATATCTGTAGTAAGAAGGATACCTTTCAACATCAATATTATTCATGGCATTGAGCTTAATCATCTATTTTTATAAATATTGGATTTAATTTGGACTAGACAGATTTACCTTAAATTCATTTGTTCAATGACTTAAGTAGTTTTATCCACAGTGTGAGTTTATCCATAGGACTTGTGTCCCATGACCCTGGCTAATCAAGAGATGAATGCATAGTGTTATTTATTCAAATTAAGAAATGTATATATAAATCACATATTTTTTCATTTCTCTATAAATTTTCCCATTTATAATTTTGGGATTTTTAAAAAAAGTTTTTCTTGGGAGGGTCGAATAAGGTAATGAATGTGATAAGATACGAGACAGTACTTAGCACATTACCTGGAATCCTATAGATATGCAATGAATGTTAATTAAATCTAAATCAAATTGCAGCTTATGAATATATGTACATGTTTGTATATGGACACATATATGTTCATATTACATGTAATATTAAATGTTATATATGATTCACAATAATTTCTATAAGCTTATATATAAATGAAATATATTTAAAATAAATCTATATATCTTTATACATATATACTTACATACGTAAAGATATAAAATTAAATTACTCTCCAACTTTTGAAAAGCTATGTATTACAACATACAAACACACACACACACACACACAAACAACCACTCTCTTTACGGTTAAAAGGTTAAAATCAGGGCTTAACCAATTTTTGTCTCTCTATTAACACCCTGTCAGATGACTTCTTCTTAAAAGGTATTCAGAAAATATTTGTGAATAAATGATGAATGAACTAGAAGACATATTCTAAAGATGTATTCTAAAAAATGTCAGTATACATTTACATGGAAGCATTTAATGCAATCTGGGATGAATTATTTAAACTACTTCTATGTAGAAATGTATACATTATTTTTTCTCAAAATTAATTACTTTTACTAGTGTTTTATGCTTAGACAATGGCAAAGATATTCCCTTTTCAGTCATCTTTTCAAATGTATAATCTAGAAAAACAGTATGGTGTAGCCTTCATTAACTTCTTACACTTATTGTCAGACATAAAATTTCAGTTAATTTTAAGAGTTGAGGTTTGCAAATGTGGAGGCACACATTTTCACTATGAATTAAAAAATGATTGATATATGAATCATGTGCTTAGCTAAATTTTTAATGAGTAACATACATAAATTGTGATCCATGCAAACTTTTTATTTTATAAGAAGCTTTAGGAATTATACATGTATTACTAAAATTCCATTTTCTCCAGTTGAGGGAAAATAGGTGTCATATCGTAAAAAATGCCAAATTTCAGAAGCAAAGAGAAAGAGCTTTCTTCATGGCTGACTGACAAAGTCAAATTTACAGGCCAAAAATATTTGAGTAACATCATCAAAGGGCTATAGAACCAACAATGGGAAGTTCCTTAAGTCTTTGATTAGAATAAATGTATTTAGAGATCAGTGGATTCATTACTGCAGCCATGCAATAAATAATATGTGGGCAATATAGACTTTTAACAGGTTGTTTACTTGTTTCCATGTTTTATTACTAAAAATATTACTCAGTATGGAATTGATGGGGATAGTTAATGACGAAGACAGATCTATCTAGACTGAAATGAAAGAAAAGAAAATATGTAGCACCCTCATGATAAACTATTAACTGAGGAGCCACAGAAGACATGATGATCATCATCATGTAGATTACTCCCTAGTTCCAGTCAATACTGCTTGAGAACGTATAATGAGTTGGAAAATACCACTTAAGAAAGGTACAATGAATAGGGAAATTTGCATTAGAAAAGGGAACTACATGTGGAGGAACAATGGCTTATATGAGATAAAACCACATTTTGAAAAACTTGAGAGTTTGATGAACTTGTTATCAAATCTTTACATGTTAGGAAAAAGTGCTGTCCACTGTTGTCTCATTCTCAAGCATATTTTACAGTTCTTGCTGATCTCATCCTCTGTTGATCCTATTATGCTGACTTAGTAAGTGGTCTTCTGGAAGTATGAAAATAAATAGCTAAAAAGCGCACAAAATTGTGTGCCTTCCAGTAGACCAATAGTGTTGGTGTTCTAAGATTAGCCTGCTTTAAACTGCTCTTCAAAACGATAATGGAAACTGTAAGCTGAGTCACAGTGCCTCCGTTGCATGTCTAACACAACTTCCCCATTACATGGTCATCTCTTAGGTAACAGATATTTTTTACAATAATTTTATTGTGATGTAATAGAATTTGGAAATATCAGGAGACACTTTGAGAAAAATACTTTCACTTTTGTTTTAGGGCTCTGAGTCTTCAGCGGATTTATCTGAAAACAAGGGCAGGTAGAGATGTTGCAAAGAATTTGGCTGTTGTCTGGTCATTCTGGAAAGAACATACTGGCAAGTAATCTACAGGATGACAACATATAGCCCATCTGGCATGTGGTCTGCACATCACAGACCATATCATCTCAACCACAGCAGGAGGATTCTGCACGGAGTGACCAAATAAGCACTTAGAAAGATTGACTTGAAGGGAAAATTACTAGAGAATAGGAGGAGAGAGCTTCCACCTCTCCATCCAGATTTTTTTTAACTTTACTTTTAAACTATTTAACTAAATTATTAAGCTTATGTTCCATCTGTACTGTGAACATCCTTCCTGGAATTTATTGAGACAGTTACAGGACCGCATGAAATCACAAACCCAATATCAAGCAGGGCCACTGATGTATTGATAGTTAGTGTAGATTTCGGCCCCAGAAGATGCTGAAATGGGTCAGAAAAAAATAGCCTTACCTCTAAGACTACTTCCTCCAAATCTGAAAATCTACTCCAATTCTCTTACACTTCCCAAATTATGCCCAGCCGTGTTGTGAACTATATTTCATCCAAAGTTCTATATTGAGATTATACAACATTACAAAGATACTCCAAAAAATCCCAAGAACATAGAGATACCTCAATACAATTATAAATCTCATTCTTATTTGAAGCCTGGGGAAGCCATTAAAGAAATTTAATCAGAAAACTAAATCCCTATGTAAGTTAAAATCCAAAGACGCTAAAGTCCAAAGGAATTAAAACCCCCCAAAATCAATTATCTAGCCCCTTTAAATCCAAAGAAAATAGAATTTTCTCCATTTCTTATCTTGCTCAGCATGAGCCCTCAGGGATGTCGGGGCCTGGTTGTAATGCGGCTTCTTTCAGCAGCTGCAGCCTGGGCATCTGTTTTCCACAGGGTTGGTACAGTTCTCTCACGAACTCAGAATCTCAATTAGATCAATACCAAGTTTGATGTGCCTGTCTTTTTGAGAGTCCAAAGATTATCATAGTCTGTATTTCTATCCAACAAATTTTGTAAAGGAGCTCATTTCTAGAACCCAGATGAAGTTATTTTACTCAGAATTATGTTTTCAGAACCTAGGATTTAGATTTGGAAAAGACGGAAACAGAAACTCAATGCTATCTGAATAAATGAGGCTAGAGCATAAAAATACACTTTGTTTCAGCCACTCTAGGATGCCGGTTAGTCTATGCCAGTTGCCCATATCTATGAATTTTGAAAGTAATTTCAACCAAAAGAAGACTGAGCAAGAGGTTAATTATGGCAGAGTGTGTAGCATATCTGGGAGAAAAGTAAGCTCTTATGAACACTCTCTCCTTTCTTAGCTAATGGCTTTTGAGACATGACCACCTTCTTTGAAGTTTGGAAATATACAGTAAAAACAGCTTTAGCAAGTCTTAATTTGTGTAGTTTTCTTTCTCATCTAGTGTATTACACATCTTTTAATTTCCTGTCTTAACTGAGTTTATCTTAAAAGCAGAGCCTTTGGAAAGGCTTATGTGCTAATGTTTTACGGTAAGTGTATCCTCAAGAATTGAGGAGTAAAAATTAGGCTAGGGAGAAAGAGAATGTTGGAGAGCCATAGATGCAGTGCTCTACCAAGCTGGCCATCACACTTTATGACACACTAGTCACTTGATCTCACAGGACGTCTGTGGTGAAACCATATGAAGCTATTCCATCTGCAAATAGTCTATTCATGGGGATAAAGGATGAAAACTTATCTGAGTTTGTCCATTGATCCTCATATCCATTATTCAAAGCTTGCCACATAGACACTGACTTTCAGGCTGTGTATGCACGCATGCTGAATTGTATTTAGTGTTCCAGTGGGCAGTGTGTGGTGTGGCAAGACATGTTATTGGGGCATGCTCATGAAATCAGAGAATAAGAACAGTCACCAAGGTCTATATTGAGGGCAGTGGCAACTGTGATCTGCTCCATGACTGAGGGAACAGCTAAACTGTAGTTTGAGTCATATAGTTAGGAAGCAAACCAAATAGGCAAATCAGGAGTAATGAGTAAAACTGAATCCAGTACCTTTCTCTTTTCCTTAAGCCTTATGTTTCTGGCCCACCAATGCTGCGATGAATATGGATTCTTCTTAGTGACCAAACCTCCATCCTTTCTTAAGGACTGACATTTGCAGTGCCGTACCACTAGAGGCTCGTTATACTGCCTGGTTATTGTGGAGTTGTTCAGACCTATGAATCCTACGGCATGGGGAAGGTTTTACTCCTATTTTAGTTGTAACATCCCTCTCAGAAGACCCCATCTTTAACCTCCGTTAATGCTTCAGAGAGTTTGCACCGAGAACACAGTGAGGGCAATAGGTCTATCACAAGTTCTTTAAGCCACTATCGCTCTTCAGATTATGAGTATTTTAGATCTTGAGTGGCATTGGTAACTGGCATTTTTTGTGCAATAATGGAAGATAGCTTTTATTATTTTATTTTCCTACTCATTCTCTTCTCCTTTTAGAAAAGCCATTGGTAACATGTTTATAAAGTTGCTCTTTTCCCTTCTCTACTATGTAAAAAGATAGCTATTTCCTGGATCTAACTGGTTGTTCCTTTTGCCATCCTTATGTTCCAGTCCAGACTTTTTTTTTTTTAAGATTTTAGAATCAATATGTTCTGAGTCTTCCAAGTGTATCCATTGTTCAAACAAATCTTGTGTACCTTCACTTTCTTGACTTTGATAATCCCACCCAGGAGATAGTGCCATCTTACTACAGCATGGAGTGAATCTGTCATCATCCCATCTGCCTGTCTGTCATAAGCCTCTTTTTTGCTCTGCTTTCTATTATGGTCTCAATTCCACAGATTTATCAACCGTGTTCTCTCAAGGCACAGAAGATTCCTGGATAG
This sequence comes from Ceratotherium simum simum, assembly GCF_057802395.1. Classification (NCBI taxonomy): domain Eukaryota; kingdom Metazoa; phylum Chordata; class Mammalia; order Perissodactyla; family Rhinocerotidae; genus Ceratotherium; species Ceratotherium simum. Next base: position 24,907,932 of record NC_141911.1, read on the forward strand.
CCCACTAAATGTAACTTCAACACCTAAAATTACTGTATTGCTTTTTAAATCTTGGCTGTGTGGATTAACTTAATGAATTCCAGCTTAGTTCTTCCACAGTTTCCTCTTTAGTGCTGAATACAAAATGAAATTTGAAGCATCAGACCTAAGCCTGACAATAATAATTTAAAGCCAGAACCTCTTCAGTATTATGTAGCATGCCTGGAATCCAGCTGCCTTGCAGTGTAAAAGTCATTCCCTGTAGAAAAGGCTGAAAAGCATAATGTAAATGGTAAATAACAATTCTGTTCTTTGAAGTCTAAATGGTAGGCATATAAGAAGATTCTCTTTTCCATGCAATTGAACTCTTGTTTCAGTTAAATCTGGTGACTCGGGCCTCTGCAGCCCACTGGCGGCATCTCCTGAGGCACTGCTGCCTCCACACATGCACTGAGGAGGGTGCAGGTCAAGCTGCCACAAACTGCCCTCAGAGCCAGGATTCCCGGGATTGCTCCTTTACCGAGGTCTATGAGGCTTTTGAGTGTGCTATGGAATTTTCTGTCCGCATACAGTGCATTTTGGTTTCTGAGATCCACGTGGCTTCTATTTTGCTTAAATACGGGATGTCCAGTAACTTTGTCAAGGTCAATGCACCTTTGCTCTTGGCCTGGTATTTGCAGGCATGTCTTTATATCTCTTCAAAAAATTGTCTGTGGAGAAGTCCTTCATAAGCTTCAATGACTAGCCAAGGAAGGAAAACAAATCACAAATGTTTGATTTAAGGCTGTTGACATCTGAATTTCATTTACATAATCTAATCTAAGCCTCTACAAAAACAAACAAAAAGACTGTTATTTACTAATGTCTAAAGCCATATGCCATGATTCCAACCAATTTGATATATCTAAATTTCTTCCTATGTAATGTAACTAAAATCCATAAGATAAAATAAAGCTTCTATGAGATTTTCAAGTTTTGTCAAATGGGGATTTTTCTACCAAAATTCATTACCAGGGAAGATTAAAAATCATATGCTTAGAACTATTTCCTTTTAATTAATATTTTGCCATGGATTTTCTTAATTGAAGAAATAATTGGAATGTTTTGAGCTATGACTGAATGAAATCTGGGTTACATTATTTCATTTTTAGCTGTGATTTTTGTTTGTACTGATAATCCATGTTCATTTGAAGAATTTATATATCCTGCTCAGATATTTAAAATTGCATCAAGGCAAGAGAATCAAATGTTTATAATCTGAAGAGTTGGACCAATGCTTATTAAAATTTAGTATTTTTACCTCTGAAAAATCATGAAGATTTCTGTGGGTAGCATGTTCCTCAGGATAAATCATATTTTTCTTTGCCCTCACTTGAAAGCTGATATTTGAGTTTATGTCTCTCTTCAATCTGCTGCCTTCTGGCAATACCTCCACAAAGGGTTCATGCAAGCTGTGTATCAATATTTCATGTGCACTAGATAGTGTATTCCTGGCTATTACCCTTTGAACACAGAGCATCACGTAGGGATTTAGAATCTACACACTTACTGAACATCCACATAAGTAGAAAGTACTCACCTAGGCATATCAAAGATGCAAACTCATGAAACATTTCACCTGTCCTCTAGAAGCTTGTGTTCTACTAGATAAGTCAAAAATACACAGAGAGACAAATATTACAGCAGAATAAACAAGACTCTAGAAAGGAATAACAAATAACAGATTTTAGGAAGGCTTTTGGAAAAGTGAGATTTGATATGAAAAATGGGCAAGGCTTGAAAAGTATTTATAAAAGGGATTCACTTTCCAAGCAATAGACACAACTTTAAGTCTAAGAGTTAATAGAGTAAAATGACAAGCGTGGGTTCATTGAGAGGGCTGGACAGAGATAAGACTGAAAATACAGGAAGCATTATGTCTCCAAATTTTTAGGAAAATATGATTTTAAATATTCTATCCTGCTGTTAGCCCATATGTCAAGCCATATGTTCTGGTTTTACTTGGGAAAATCTGGTCTCTGGACTAGGGACCAATTTGTGGGGAGCTTGTTCCAGAAATTCAAGTCAGATCCTTTGGTATATAACCCAATGTGAGCCTGGGGATGAAAATCTTAATGGCTTGATGATAAAAAGAGTGATGGCTCAGCACAAGAATGGCATTGAGTATCTGGCTTGAGAGTTCCTCTAACTCTGAATCCCCAATCTTGAAGCGTTATCGTGCTCTAGTTTTCACCGTCATGCACACTTCTCATAACACTACAGCCAAGTTAGAAGGCAGTGAAGCAGATGTGTTTTTCCTTCCTGGGGGCATCTATAAACTGTTCTGGTGTTCCCAGTTTTTATTGTGCTATATAGCATTCTTCAAAATCTAATCAGCTTAAACACAGAGTTACCATATGGCCCAGCAATACAACTCCTAGGTATATACCCAAGAGAAATAAAAATATAAGTTTAGACAAAACTTGTACACAAATGCTCATAGCAACATTACTCATAACAGCAACAAATTTGATACAATCCAAATGCCCACCAACTGATGAACAGATGAACAAATTTGGTATAATACAATGGAATATTATTCTGTAACAAAAAAAGAAATGAAGTACCAATATATTTCACAACATGGATGGACGAACCTTGAAAACATTATACTAAGTGAAAGAAGCCAGATACAAAAGGCCATATATTGTATAGTTGCATTCATATGAAATGTCCAGAACTGTCAAATTTATAAATATAGAAAGTATATTTGTAGTTGACTGAGCAGGAGGGATAAGGAGAAGGATGGAGAGTGACTACTAATGGGTGTGAGGTTTCTTTATGGGGTGATGCAAATGTTCTAAAATTAGATCGTAGTGATTGTTGCACAATACTGTGAATGCACCGGCAGTCATTAAATTGTGCACTTTAATGGGTAAGCTGTATAGTACGTGAATTGTTTCTCATATGTTCCTCCATTATTTTTTCTCCTTAGCGTGACGCTCATATTATTATGCAGAACTATACATCCAATTTAACTTCTCTATGATCTTTAGCAATATGCATCACCACTTCAGGGTGCTTTGACAAATTTATCATTTTATAGGTAAACAAATGCATTAGAAAATGGAAAGAAGGGTTTGAGATATATTGCACAATACAACCTTGTTATTTTGAAATAATGTTGTCTCTTAAACTCCTAAGTTCAGTGTATTGAACTCTATAAAAAGCAAATTAACCTACAGGTAGGAATAAAGCATCAAGAAATGGTTCAGAATCACCACTTATGTTTATATTCTGTCCTAGTAAATAGATAGGAAAATTGTCCAAAGATGTAATAGGTTCTATTTCTTAAAACAAAACAAAACAAAAGCAAACAGAAAAATACCTAGAAAATTTGCTTGAAATTGCACATCAAAAACCTCACAGTAATAATAGCATGCTACTTTTCATCTTTATTGCCTGTCACTACTACACCTAATTTGTAGAAAACTGGCCAGAAGTATATTGAGTTGAAAGATTATTTATATAATGTAAATAGGAAGGAGCACAAAATACTAAACGATATTGAAATTTTTATGTATGCACAAAATAATGTAGGAATATAAAAATAATAATCCTTATTTTCTGTGTATAACAGTTTTATTATTTTTATTTTTATGCCACCTATTGGCTTCAAGTTTGTGAGTTAAAGCTTTTAAACATTATTAATTATATATCAAGATGTATTACCTTCTCTTATATTGTTTACTGGTAATTTAAAGGGCAATCAGAGCTCATATAACCTTGAAATATGAATCCAAGGAGTGCTTTTTTGGGGGACATATTTTATATTTGTAGCCTTTTGCATTATGCAGGTTCCTGCTGAAACAATTATTGCGTTCATTGTGTGCTTTTGCCTTTTCATAGAACTGCCGCATTTCATTAACAATTAAGGTCATGTTCTGGTTCACTCCAAGTACGCTCCTTTGCCCCTACCCCAGATCCTAGCATGCTATTAATAGTGCCAGCTCTGGTTAACGTTTACATCAGACTGGAGAGGAGATATTACAGTGAAGTGCAAATTAAAGGCTGCTAAAATGCTGCTGCTAACAATTATACTGGGGCACAAGTACATTTTTCATCTATCTCAATGGGTCAGATTAACAAGGCTGCATGCCACATTATCATAAAAGGTGGACCAGGCTGTCGGTTCTGATTATTGTTAAAGGAATGGCATTTCTAAGAAGGCGTTGTTAAAAGAGAACACATCTATTGCTAACTGGTAGTTTAAATGTATGTAATTATTGGACACTTTTTGTAAGATGTTAGAAGCTTCCGTCAATCAAAGGTCAATTTTTTATTTCCCTCCTTTTATTTATTTTCTTCTTTTCAATTTAATTTCTCTACAAAATCAAGTCCCTTTATGTAGCTAAATAGATAGAAGAGAAACATTCTTGCATTTCAATAGCCTTGAAGTAACTAAGCCTATTTAATTTAAAATACTAGGGTGCAAATTACTATCCTAGAGGAAGACTGAGTAAATCAAGTCCAAGGTTAGGCAATTCATCCTCCATATTAAATATTAAGAAAAAAGAATGACCTAAAGTCATTCAAGCTAAAGGAGATCAGAGTCCAGCATTTTTTCTATCTAGTTTATTGTCTTTGGGATAATGATGTCTATCTTCTGGAACATGGATGAAAATTATATTTAATAACTCATTGCTTACGCCTGTATAATAAGAGCACACATCACAGTGACTATGTCATTGTTTCTGCAGAACAGGAATATCAAATAAGATTTTTCTGTCCCTGTCAGGAGAATAGTGCATCAGCTATAAACTATCTCTAGATTAAAAGAAACTTTTTTTAAAGATGCCTTTCTTATTGAATCATCCTTAATCAAATAACCATCTTTTATCCAACACACTCTTTCTTACCAAAATTAGGTGAACCTAAATATTTTAAAGTGTTAAAATATACTGTCTGGGGCCAGCCCCGTGGCTTAGCAGTTAAGTGCGCGCACTCCACTGCTGGCTGCCCGGGTTTGGATCCCGGGCGTGCACCGATGCACCGCTTGTCAGGCCATGCTGGGGCCACGTCCCACATACAGCAACTAGCAGGATGTGCAACTATGATATACAACTATCTACTGGGGCTTTGGGGGAAACAAAGGGGGGGGGAGGAGGATTGGCAATAGATGTTAGCTCAGAGCCAGTCTTCCTCAGCAAAAAGAGGAGGATTAGCATGGATGTTAGCTCAGGGCCGATCTTCCTCACAAAAAGAAAAAAAAAAAGATACTGTTGGAAAATAAGTAATGGGTCTTAAGGTTAGGTTCCTAACTCCTCCAGCTGTGCCTAAGCCTTGTCATGGCACTATGGTTCTTTGATCATTTAACTATTAGTATCACTACATAGAACATCTGAACTTGCTTTAAATGTTTTAGTTTTGTAAAAATCGAGAGGAAGACAAGTTGGCAAGGTTGTTATCTCATCTCTGGTCATTATGTTAATCCAGGTAATCAGAGTTTAAATTTCAGAATATTTAACAATATACTTATAACAAATTTCAAATCATATGCAATTGTCACAATATATTTTTTAATGGATACTGTATTATAGTATAGTTTATATAAGAAAATAAACAATTTGATGTATACTATATCACTAACCCCTCTAAATTTCCTCCCATGCCACCCACCCACTGCCCAGTCAGTAGCAACTTCCAAAGTTAGCCATGATCATGACTTCTGAAAAATCAGTTTAATTTTGCCTGTTTTAACTGTATACAAATGGAATAATTAAATTCTTTGTGCTCAACACTCTAAGATAATTATAACACATGTTGCTTGAACCTATGGTTTGTGCATTTTTATTGCCATATAGTGTTTCACTGTATGAATATGCCACAAGGTACTTACTCATTGTGCTGCTAATCAGTATTCAGTTAATACAGAGCAGGGTTTCAAACTCAATTTTGCCTGTCTTTCAAGTCTGTACTATTTCTACTACATTTTAATTTTTTTTAATAAGTTGAATACAGTAAAATATTGTGTTCTGAGAATTAAAAAATTAACATAAGAAGATATACACAACCACAATACAAAATTTACCAAACCATATAAAATGTTTTAGTTCTAAGATTTTTCCTAAAAATCTAAGTACTTAAAAAGGTAGTGTTCTTATAGATTTTTATTGTACATATCTCTATATATCAAATTTGTATTTGAAAAATACACTTTCTTGATTTTAAAATACTTAAAAATCATTTTTATTTGAAAAATATGCTTTCTGGATTTTGGTACATATGATGCTATGGTTTTTCATAATCACTTCCATATTAATAACTTCAGAATGTTTAGTGGTAGAATTATTTTATTTATTTCATTTTCCTTATAATAACTAATATGTTATCAACAACTGATGAACTCTTGTTGGTTAATTGTAGGGCTGGCAACAAGTTATGGATGAATGATGCCACCTCCTCAAATCTCTTAGTGCCTAACCATCTGAAAGTAAGATTTTGATTAGCTATCAGAAAGTCAAAATATCCCAAGGACTGACATGGGATGTTAGCAGGTGACTTATGCATCTGGTTTTTTTCCGCCCAGTAACTTTATTGAGATCATAATGGTTTGTAACATTGTGAAATTTCAAGAGTGCGTTATTGTTTATCATTTTCTGAGTAGACTTCATCGTGGTCATGTCAAGTAGTCTAATTATTGTCAGTCACCACACATGTGTCCATTTACCCCTTTCACCCACCCCTGACCCTGCTTCCCCTCTGGTAACCACTAATCTGTTCTCTTTATCCATGTGTTTGTTATATTCCACATATGAGTGAAATCATGCAGTATTTGTCTTTCTCTGTCTGGCTTATTTCACTTAACATCATACCCTCAAGGTCCATCCATGTTGTTGTAAATGGGACGATTTTGTCTTTTTTATGGCTGATTAGTATTCCATTGTGTGTATATACCACATCTTCTTTATCCATTCATCAGTTAATGGGCACTTGGGTTGCTTCCACGTCTCGGCATTGTGAATAATGCTGCAATGCATTAGATCTCTTTGGATCATTGATTTCAAGTTCTTTGGATAAATGCCCAATAGTGGGATAGCTGGACCATATGGTATTTCTATTTTTAATTTTTTGAGAAATCTCCACACTGTGTCCTATGGTGGCTACACCAGTTTGCATTCCCACCAGCAGTGCATGAGGGTTCCCTTTTCTCCACATCCTCTCCAACATTTGTTGTTTTTGGTCTTGGTGATTATAGCCGTTCTCACTGGTGTAAGGTGATATATCATTGCTGTTTTGATTTGTATTGCCCTAATAATTAATGATGTTGAACACCTTTTCATGTGCCTGTTGGCCATCTGTATATCTTCTTTAGAAAAATGTCTGTTCATATCTTCTGTCCATTTTTTATTGGGTTGTTTGTTTTTTTGTTGTTGAGTTGAATGAGTTCTTTATCTATTTTGAAGATCAACCCCTTCTTGGATAGGTGATTTGTAAATATTTCTCCCAGTTGGTGGGTTGTCTTTTCATTTTGTTCATGGTTCATTTTGCTTTGCAGAAGATTTTAGTCTGATGTAGTCCCATTTGTTAACTTTTTCTTTTGTTTCCCTTGCCCAATCAGGCATGTTATTTGAAAAGATGCTGCTAAGATCAATGTTAAATAATGCATTGCCTACATTTTCTTCCAGGAGTTTTATAGTTTTAGATCTTACATTCAAGTCTTTAATCCATTTTGAGTTTATTTTTGTGTATGGTATAAGAAAATGGTCTACTTTCATTCTTTTGCATGTGGCTGTCCAGTTTTCCCAACACCATTTATTGAAGAGACTTTCCTTTCTCCATTGTATATTCTTGGCTCTTTTGTCAAATATTCACTCTCCATAGATGTGTGGTTTTATTTCTGGGCTTTCAATTCTGTTCATTGATCTGTGTGTCTGTTTTTGTGCCAGTACCATGCTGTTTTGATTACTATAGCTTTGTAGTATATTTTGAAGTCAGGGATTGTGATGCCTCCAGCTTTGTTCTTTTTTCTCAGAATTATTTTGGCTATTCAGGGTCTTTTGTTATTCCGTATAAATTTTAGGATACTTTGTTCAATTTCCTTGAAGAATGTCATTGGCATTCTAATTGGGATTGCCCTGAATCTGTAGATTGCTTTAGGTAATATGGACATTTTAATTATGTTGATTCTTCCAAGCCATGGGCATGAAATATTTTTCCATTTCTTTGCGTCTTCTTCAATTGCATCTTTTTTTTAATTAAAAAAAATTTACTGATCCAATAATTTAAAGACTTGGGCAATCGCTTCCCAAAGCCATGAGACTATTTCATTGTTTTTGCCACTGTGCATTAGTTGAAAAAAATGTGCCACAATGATTGAAAATTGTGATATTGAATAGAGTCCACAGGAATTGAATTATTTTCAAAGAAAGAAATCCTACTTGGAAAACAACATAAGCACGGCAAAATAAAAGAAATTGTATTGGCTTATTATTAAGCCACTTAGAGCGATGAATAACACAGGGAATTAGGAAATACGATTTCTTTCTTGTTACCAAAAGAATGCTAGTCTAATTCTTGGATAGTCATGCTACTGTAGAAATATAGGAAAATTCACATTAATCACAGTCTTTTCTTCTTTATATAATAACAACATATAAAATTTCCTTACCAGAAACACAGAGGACATGTGTTGTCCAATTTTGGATATAATTTATTCATCTATATGCTTCTCATTTTTTAAGCATCACAATGCTTGGTTATTTACCAGTTTAACTTTCCAAATGAAGGTCAGAAAATCATTTAAAAAAGTTTTACTAGTACCTCAATTTCTTCCATTTTTCTCTGAAATTACAGGGGATCTAAGTCTTTATGTTAAGAATAAAATCATTTTTTACATTTATTAAGGATATAAATGTTATCACCAGTAAAATTAAATGTGATGTGATAAATGCTGTAGGAATCTACCCAAACAAATATAAATTATATGCAAATATAATTTTAGCCTTTATATTGGGACACTACAGCATCTCGCTATCTTTTATAGTCCTTATTTACATTATTCAAAAATAAAAGCTTATGTTTAAATTTGATTTATGCAATGAAAATTGGAATGCTTAGGATGTATATATATATACATATGTATATGTGTGTGTATATATATATATATATATACAGCTATATACATACAGCTGCCACCAGTTATTTGTGTGCATGTGTGTGGGGGGGTAATATGTGTGTGCATACACACAATTTCAGATGAAAATAGCACAGCTTGTAGAATTAGAATTTTGTAAATAGTAGCAGACGAAGCAGTATACAAAGGAATAAGAGAATGGATTTCTGGATTTAACTCCTATTTCAGCTTCTTACTAGAAGTGTTTCCTTAGGACGGTTACTGAGCCCCTCTCTGCCTTAGTGGAGGTGGAAATAGTACCTACCCCACAGTGTCATACTGAGGATTAAATATGGTAGTGTATAGAAAGGGTTTAGAATTGTGCCTGGCACTCACTGCCAATGTCAGTGTTCCTCAACTCACCAAAACAGATGAGGTAAAGGAACTGAAGGAGGAAAAAGCAGATATTTGTAGTATCCTCCTCCCTCAAGTTCTTTATTTTCTCTACTTCTCTCCCATCTCTTTCACTGGCCTTACATTCCTCTCAAACTCTAAAGTTTCTTGGGATCCCACTTGCACCTCACTCGTCTTCTCATTTAACTCACTCTTTCTGATAATCTTATTCAATCACGTGATTTTGTCTACCACTCACCTATCCAATAATGCAATTATACAGAGAAAAGGAGACGACCAAGGATACAGTAATAGATAGAATATGATATTTAAATTATGGTTTAATAATAAAGACAGAAAATAAACATATAAGCAGAAGGTGTTATGAAAACATTAAACATAAACATAAAGGCCTATTCTAGGCAGATAACAGAATGCTTCTGTGTGAAATTTCTATTTAAAGTTGTATAAAGGATAAAGAGGGGTTGTACCTCAATGTAATAAAGGCCATATATAAAGCCCACAGCTAACATCATACTCAACTTTGAAAAGCTGAAAGCTTTTCCTCTAAGATCAGGAACAAGACAAGGATGCCCACTCGCACCACTTTTATTCAATGTAGTAATAGAAGTCCTAGCCAGAGCAATTAGGCAAGAAAAACAAGTAAAAGGCTTCCAAATCAGAAAGGAAGAAGTAAAATTATTTCTATTTGTAGATAACATGATATTATATATAAAAAACCCGAAAGACTCCACAAAAAAACTGTTAGAACTAATAAATGAATTCAGTAAAATTGCAGGATAGAAAAATCAATATACAAAAATCAGTGCATTTCTATATACTAACAATGAACTATCAGAAAGAGAAATTAAGAAAACAATTCCATTTGCAATACTATCAACTTTACTGAGACCAGTGAGTCAATGCTAATCTCATCTGGAAGCACCCTGACAGACACAACCAGAAATAATATTTAACTTGGGTAGCCTATAGCCATTCAAGTTGACACATAAAATTAACCAACTCAAGTTTACCCCTTGTTAATCTGGCATCTATAAGCATCTTAAATCATACTTAATCTCCAAATGAAGACAATAACAAAGTCATAATTCTGCCTAACATGACAACCATCCTGCATGCAACCCAAGATGCACTAATTCCTTCCCCAGAAAAGAAGGTCAAAATTATTGAGTAATGTTTGCTCATCCCCCGTGATATCCTGTAACTTAAATACTATGATATAAAATCAATACATTTTATGCTATGTGATAAGAGAATAAGAGAGGAAATAAGGCGAAGATATATTAGATAGATGATAGATATAGATAGATGATAGATATAGATAGATAGATAGATAGATAGATAGATAGATAGATAGATATGGATAGGTATACATAAACATATTCAGAGCAAAATAAGGAGGAAATACTCATGACAATTACAATTCTCATTTCTGTAACTGGACATGTGGTCATAGCTAGTGTTTATAACTACCTTCTTCCATCATCCATTCTGTATTTCCTTTGCATTCAGCAAGCACTTTTCCTGGTGGGGTGACCCTTCATTTCTGAGGGGTCTGGGCCATTAATAGTCCTGCTTGAATTGGGTTTTATAGTTTTCCATTGACCTAAATCACAAGGTCTGTCAATAATAAGAGACACTCTAAGGGATCTCTTGTATTCCAGACATACTCTTCCTTACTTCCACTGTGGAGTAGTGGTCCAATTTCCTCTTTTTAGTCAGGATCAATTACCCCAACCAACACCGTAACTCCCTATTTTGCCGGTTGATTCAGAGTCATGAGGAGCCCAAAGTGGTCAAGTAGCAGTTTTAACTTCTAGTTCAATGGAATCATTGTGTCTCCCAGTGGAAACATTTCTCCCTCTAGAATTAAGACCTCTAGGCCTGCACAGCACAAGGTCACAGAAATTGGAAGTAAAAATTTTGCTAGTGGATCACTGGGGGTGACGGTGAGTGGTGCCACTCCCATTTCCATCCCTTGATTCCTGGATCCATAAATTGTGGCTCTGTAGCAACAGCGTCACATATTGGACATTGATTTAGAGCATATACAGCCTTCCAGAGAACTTTGACCCAGCCCTTAAAGACATTGTCACCTAGATGATGCTGGTCTCAGTCTTCAAAAGGCCATCCCATCATTCTGTCAAGCCAACTCCTTCAAGATGGTGCATAACATGGTAAGACCAGTGAATTCCATGAGCATGGACCCATTGCCACACTTTTTTTTTTTTTGCTTCCTTTGCTTTTTTGGTTTTTTGATCAGAAACAATGATATATGGAATACCATGATGGTGGATAAGGCATTCTGTAAGTTCATTAATGGTAGTTTTGGCAGAAGCATTGCATGTAGAGAAGGAAAACTTTTATCCAGAGTAAGTGGCTATTCTAGTAAGAACAAAATGCTGCCCCTTCCATGAGGCGGGCAGTCCAGTGTAATCAACCTGCCACCAGATAATTGGCTAATCATCCCAGGAAATGGTGCTATATGGTTCAAGTTGACACATAAAATTAACCAGCGTTGGTCTCTATTCCTGGAAGACTGGACATTCACCTGGTCAGTCTTGGTGAGTGGAAGTTCACATTGCTGTGCCTATGCACAATTTTTATCCGTGCCATTATGGCCATTTTGTTCATGAGTCCATTGAGCAATTACAGAGGTGGTTGGGAAAAGATTTTACTAGTATATGCAGAATGGTCATATTATCTTCTTGATTATTAAAATTCTCCTTTGCTGAGGTCACCCTCTGGTGAGCATTCATAGGACACACAAATATCTTCATACTTTTGCCCATTCAGAGAGATCCATCCACATAACTTTCTGCAATATTTTTGTCACCAATTTTCTGATCATGATCCTTTCAAGTCTCTGACCATCCAGCCAAACCATTGGCCACAGTCTGTGAACTGGTTTTTAATCACATGTCTAACCATTTCTCCTTCCAAGCAAAGTGAAGAACTAGGTGCACTGCTCAAAGTTCTGCCCAGCAGGAGGATTTCTCTTTACCGCTATCCTTCAGGGATGTCCCAGAAAGGGACTGTAGTACTTCAGCTCTCTGCTTTTGAGTGTCTGCATATCATACTGAACCATCTGTAAACCAGGCCCTAGTCTTCTCTTCTTATGGCAACTGATGATAGGGAACTCCCCTTGAGGCCATACCTGCAGGCTGGAGAAGAGAAGGCAATGTAGCAGGAGTGGGGACCATAGGTATTTGGGCCACTTCCTCATGTGACTTATTTGTACCTTCAGGGCCCACTTGGGCCCAATCAAGTATATACCACTTCCATTTGATGATGGAGTGTTTCCATGCATGCCCAACTTTATGGCTTGATGGGCCAGATAACACACAGTTCATGATGGGTAACTCAGGTTACATGGTAACTTGGTGGCACACGCTTAAGTGTTCAGTCTCTACTAAGTCCCAGTAGGAGACCAGAGTTGTTTCTCAAAAGGAGAGTGGTTATCTGCAGATGATGGCAGGGCATGATCTAAAATTGTAAAGGTCTGCATTGTGATTCACCTCTAGGGGCCTTCCAAATGCTCCAAACAGCATCCTTATCTGCCACTGACACTTCAGGCACCATTGGATCTGCTGGATCATGTGGCCTAAGTGGCAGAGCAGTTTGCACTCTAGCCTAGACCTGTTGCAGGGCCTTATTTTGTTCCAGGCCATGATCAAAACTAGCATATGTTGAGGTCACTTGGTAAACGGGTCAAAGCAACATACCCAAATGAGAAAAATGTTGCCTCAAAAATCCAAGGAAGCCCACTAGGCGTTGTGCCTTTCTTGGTTGTAGAAGGGGCCAGATGCAACAACTGATCCTTCACCTTGCTAGGGATATCATGACATGTATACCAGTAAACCCCTAGAAATTTCACTGAAATAGACGGCCTCTGGATTTTAGTCAGATTTTTTTCCTACCCTTTAACACACAAATGTCTTATCAACAAGTCTAGGGTAGTTGCTACTTCTTGCTCACTAGGTCCAATCTGCATAATGTCACCAATGTAATAGACCAGTGTGCTATCTTGTCGAAGGGAAAGAAGATCAAGATCCTTGAGAACTAAATATAACTATAAATTATGACTTAGGAAGGAGAGTGAAGATGTCTTCAGCCTTGCCAGCTGAAAACAAACTGCTTCTGATGGACTTTATGGGCAGGTATGGAGAAAAAAGGTATTTGCCAGATCAAAAGCTGAATACCAGGGACCAGGGATGTATTAACTTGCTGAAACAATGAAAACACATCTGGTACAGCACCCGCAATTGGAGTCATAACCTGGTTAAATTTACCACTGCCATTCTCCAAGATCCATCTGTCTTAGACTGCAGAGGCCAAATAGGAGAGTCGAATGAGGATGTGGTAGAAATCACCACCCCTGCATCTTTCAAGTCCTTGATGCTGGCACCAATCTCTGTAATCCTTCTGGGAATGCAGAATTGCTTTTGATTTACTATTTTCCCAGGTAGAGGTGGTTCTCATGGTTTCCACTTGTCTTTTCTGACAATAATAGCCCTTATTCCACAGCTCAGGGAACCACTGTGGGGATTTTGCAAGTTGCTAAGAATGTCTATTCAAATTATGCATTCTGGAACTGAGGAAATAACCACAAGATGGGTTCGTGGACCCACTGAACCCACTGTGAGATAGATCTGAGCTAAAACTCCATTGATCACCTGACATCCATAAATCCCTACTCTGACTGGTGGGCCATGTGACGTTTTGAGTCTCTTGGAATTAATGTCAGTGCAGAGCCAGTTTCCAATCATCCCTGAAAGGTCTGATTGTTTTCTTTTCCCCAGTGTACAGTATCTTGGTAAAAGGCTGTAAGTGCCTTTGGGAAAAGATAGGAGAAAGATTAGCAGTAAAAATTTTAGTAGTGTCCTTCCTTAAGGGGACCTGGCCTCCCCTTCATTCAAGGGAGGGTTATGGGGCTGTAAACTGGCTCAAGTCTAGGAATTGATTAAGGTCCCATAATGCTCTGTTTTTACGATTCAGGTTGGACTTTTGTTCACTTGACCTACAACTTTTCCGCATATATAGACCAAGCAAGAATTTAGTAGCCTTCCTATCTATTTCACTTCTAGGAACACCATGATCAACTAATCAATGTCATAGGTCTGCATAAGTCAGACTATTCTGATGGCTGCTTTGCTTCTACTTTGTCCACCTTGCCTTTGGCAGTTGAGTGCTGCCACTTGGCCCGTGCCGCTCCAGGATTCAATTACTCCCATTGCATTCAGGTTTTCCAATTCAGTGACTTCAGTTCCCATTACGAGGTCTGTCCTACAGAGAAGAGTGATCACAGAACTCTTCAAGGATGCCAGGGCTCCCTTTATAAATTTATTCCTCCCATTACCAGTGAAATGTATTTCTGGACCCTTTTCACTGTAACATTGCAATCTCCCTAAGTCTTTAAATCCCTTCCTCTACGTTAAACCAAGCCATGTCCAGCATTTCCAATTCACTCACCGTGGTCCACCTTTTGGTTCGTGTTTCAGCCAACCAGCCAACCAAACTGTTAGAGCCCTTTCTAGCTCTAATGGTTAGAGCTGCAACATTAAATGCTCAACCTCTTCTTAGTAAGTTCATGTCAATTCAAATTCAAATTCAAATTCAGCCTGATTCAACTTTATGTTCCTTCCACCACTACCTCACACCTTTAATATCCATTCCCATACATGTTGTCTAGATTTCTGTCTGTATAAATTAGAAAGCTCAAGTTGTTTTTTTGTGGTGTAGCACAACTCCTTGTGAGTCACACTTTGTACCTCACCTTTAGAGGCCTGCTGGGACATGAATCTAGTTAAAGGTCTAGAAGCAAGGAAGGGTGTTCAAAGTGGATACTGAGGAGAATCAAGATTGTCTTGTATGGCAACTGCCTCAGAGGAGGCTATTACATAGTGTCTTTAGGCAATATAGGGTTAAACCCTTTGGAAGGAGGTGGAGAGGCCAATACCACTAGGAATAGGTATGCTGCTGCCACTGGGGGTGGATAAACCTCTTCCACTAGCAAGGAAAACACCAGCAATTAGGGATCAATATCCCCAGCTTCATCAGGGTCTTCCCACACATCCCCATTCCTACCTATAGGATCCCATTCTTTCCCAATGCCCTCGCTTTAGCAGTAGACAACCTACAAGGCTGGGAGTTCAACTTGCATTTTAATTCAGCCATTTGTAGGATAAGATTTTGCTTTTGATTGTCAGCAATTTCAGCCCTGCAGCTACAAGAGATAAGGGTCTCCATCAGGGCACATAGAAGCTCTTCGGTCATTTATGTAGTGCTTGATCTAGGAAATCGAATCCCTGAACTCATCCTTTTTTTCACCATTTTGTCCAAAGACATTAGAAGCAAACAACCAATGTCATTAAATTCATCATTTTTCCAAAAATGTTCAAAAGTATATGTACAGTCACTTAGCTCCTTGTTTCTTATAAGTAATTGATTATGAGTATCCTGTAAAATATGCATATATTTTGCATATTTCTATAAACAGTTCATCCCATGGGCTATCAATGCCCTCTTCACTACTGGAAATATAGGCATTAGTGTCTTTAAATATAATCAGATTGGAGACACAATTCCAGAAACCCCAGAACCAATTTAGGAAACTCATCCTTAAGTTCTATTCCTCTAGAATCATTCTTGGTACCAAAATTTGTATTAGGGTTATCCAGAGAAAGAGACCCTGTATACATATACATATATAGAGAGAGAAATATATATACACATAGAGAGACAGAAATATATATATATACACATAGAGGGAGAGAGAGCAAGCTAGCTTTGTTACAAGGAATTAGCTCACACAATTATGGATGCTGAGAAGTCCCATGATCTGCTGTCTGCAAGCTGGAGACCCAGGAAAGCCAGAGGTGTAATTCATTCTGCGTTCAAAGGCTTGAGAACCAGGGGAGCTGATGGTATACATCCTAGTCCAAGGGCAGAAGAATATGAGTTGAGAGACCCTAGCTCAAACAGTAAGGTAGGAAAGAGATGAATTCTTCCTTCTGTTACTGCGCCCTAAGGGACCAGTGACTCGCGTCCTTTTGCTCAGAGCCATTGACGCCAATAGAATGAGACTAGGTTCGGAATAGTAGAGCAGAAAATTTATTCATTGATCAACGATTGGAGGAGGCAGAGTTCATGCTCTAAAACACCTTCCCCCTGAAGGGAAGGGGAGGTGGGATAGTAGTTCATATGGGATGTGAAGGGGGAGGGGTGTCCACGTTTGTGCATGGCACCCCATCGCCATCTTGGACCTTTCTGGTTTGGACTGGTTCTGTGTTTTAGCCATCTAGCAATGTTCTGCCTTGGTTCCTATAAGCAAGTACAACTTAGAAACAAATCATTAGACATGGAAAATGTTTTAGGGACTTCTCTGGGTGATGCTTCCTCCATCTTTTTTTCTATTCAGGCCCTCAATGAATTTGATGATGCTCCCTCACATTAGGGAGGGCAATCTACTTTACTGAGTCCACCAATTCAAATTGTAATCTCACCCAGAAATATCCTCACAGACACATCCAAAAGTAACGTTTAATGTGGCACCCCGTGGCTAGTAATGCTGACATGTAAAATTAACCATCACAACAAGTTTACTTCAAATAGTGATGTATACCATAAAAACAATAAAAATAATGTCATTTAATAAAAAAAAAATTGGGGAAGAAAAGGAAGATGTGTGATATTTCAAGGAATATGTTCTGGTAATGCCTGCCTGACGTGACAATATTTGAGTAGACCTAATTGATAAATACCGAGAAGAAGGTCATGCCATATGGAATGGCAAAAGTGAAAACCTTGCGGTAGGAATGAATTTAGTGTGTTCAAAAAATGAAAGAAGACACATGTGACTGGATCATTGTGAGTAAAGTGGAGGTGGTATGAGGTCCAAGAAGTAAGCAGAGATGATTGTGCTTGAGTGTGACAGTAGTTATGACAGTAGTTTTCAGTGGCCTGATTTGAGATAGTTGTGGAAACAGAACCAGTGGGATTTATCATGATGGACTATTGTGATGAATGAGAGAAAAGAAGTTATGAACAATTTTTAGGCTTCTGAGTAGGGAATCTAGTGGCCATTTCTGTGGTGGACAATGTAAAGACAGAAGCAGACTCAAAGGGAAGAACACAAGGTCAATTTGGGATGCTGGAAGTTGAGGTGTATGCTATCTGGGTGAATAAACAGGTAGAGGAGGGAAATTTGATACATGGGTCTAAAGCTTAGAAAAAAAAATAGTAAGATCCATCCTATAAGACGAAGAACACAAAATGCGGAGAGATTACTTAGCTTGCCCAATAATGCATCTATTAAGTGGTAAAGAAAGGATGAAAACAATCTTTTCCTGTCTCTTGAATTAGGTTTAATGTTACTCTTCTTGATTTTGCTAGCTAGCTCTTTTTGGAAGACTCATTTGCCAAATAATCACAATAATACACAAACTACCTATATCCATAGGATGTATGGGGAGTTACAGTAAAAAATGAAGTAGTATGTGAAAAAGCACTTTATTCATATAAAGTGTTAAATGAATAAAATATATATAATTTGCATATGTACCATTTAATGAAATAATATTTTAATATTGTTGTATGTGAAGATTTTTCCATTTATGCTATATATACGTGTGATAATATTAAATAGGTCATTCCAGTGGATAATAATCATACCACTTATTCCATCTTCATTATTTAATTCATTATAAGTTAAATACTACTCTTTCCTCCCTACTTTCTTTTCTGCCTGACTACCTTGCTGTCTTCTTTCTTTCCTTCCTTTTTTACTGTCTTTTTTCCTTCCTGTCTTCTCTTCCATTATTTATTGAAGCATTAATTTATTTAGTACCAAATCTGCCAAGTCAACATAACATAATAATAAGGAGTCCAAATTTCAAAGCCAATCATCTGAATGTAAATTCTGAATGAATTTGGTCACTATGCCTTAGTTTCTTCTCATTTAAGTGGAAATGACATTTCCTACCTTCTACTCTTGCTGGAGAATGGAATTAGTAAAGCACATAGGCTGACCAGCATCTGGCACACAATAAATGCAAATGTAGTTGTAATATATTATTATTCCTTGCCAGATTGTGATAAATAAGTCATGATTAATAAAATAATGAATGACCCTTGTTAATAACTTCTAATACCCCAAGTTCTATGGAAGCAAAGGCACAGTCAAACATGAAAACAAATAACCATAATAATTATGTGGTATTTGATTACCACTGTGGCAAAATACTGCAGTAAGATAGAAGAAAAGCTTTCTGAAGTAATAGGGAAAAGCTTCACATAAAATAAATGTATTTGGGTACACGTGGTAGATTGCCACTATCTTATCTGATTCTATTAAGCCTTTTTATGTGTATAGAGCTAGAATTTGGTATTCTCCTATGTGACCACCATGAAACATGGCCTAAAGCAAACCAGCAATACATTCGATACTGCATTTGTAGCCATTTGTTCAATCAATAGGGTTGTCAACAAAGTACATATAATCCCATAGTTAACAAACTAAAAATGACAATTGTAATTAAATAATTGATAGGATGAGACAACGTTATGGACACACCTAGCAGGAGTCTCTATCCTATGGAGCCCCTATGCTGTGGTTAACTTCATGGAGGGTTTACTACAGCAAGTAACCATTAACTTGATACCTGAAATAAGAGCATGAGTTAACCATGGATGGCAGGCTGGATTTGAGGGAAGAATATTAGTGATTTTAGAGTAAATCTCTTCTTCTGAAATTACGTTGAAACAGTATTTTTGTGTTAGTGTACTAGTTACAGCTATGCAATGGAGTAGATAGTTTCATTATTTATGAAAGATTTATAAAATCATAGAATATCAATCTCTTTGAGTTTATAGTAGAGTTGGTCCAAATGTGAAATTTTTGCATATCATCAATTTAGGTACAATATTCCTATATAAAATGTTAAATTTCTAACTCAATTGATCAAAGAAAATAGTGATATATTTTTAAAGGAAATAGTAGGCAGTTTCAATTCTATCTTGCAACCTTATAAAATTATGATTACCTTTGTAATCTAAAAAATTTGTCCAATGGATAGGCAGTTTCTCCTTATGCTTCTTTGAACTGCCACAATGTTTGAAATGATACTTCCAACTAAGTATAGAATTTTAAATAAAAATAAAAGAAAAAGAGAATAAACCATTTTTTTAATCTACGTCAAGCAACAAGAGAATAAGAAGCTTGTGGCTTTGGCACTACTGCAGTGAGACACCGGTTTTGGTGTAAAAATAACCCTGGGCTAGAATCCTGGTGCTAATACTTAGTAGTAACACTATCAATTCTTGAAGTACTAAAATGTGTACCCACACTTATTGAATGTTATACATGTATATACACTGCACACAGGCACACACACAAGCACACACAGGCACATACCCTTATCAGAAGGAGCCATGTGTATGTTATCCAATTGACAGCTCACGACATATAAATATGCTCGCTATCAGACCCTTCATGTGCAATGAGAGAAACTGAAACTCAGAGAAACAATGCAATGTGTCTAAGATCTAATGGTCAGCAAGTGACTGAGTTGTGATTCAAATTCATGACTGCATGACTCTTAACTACTATTCAATGGTGCCTCCTTTTCACAGTCCTTACTAGTTGCTGTATGTCTCCTCAATTCCACTCCATATATATGATGTTCATCTATACAAGAAGGAGTAACACCAATAGCCTTATAAGCATGTCATAAGAAATAAATGTAATAGACACACACAAATAAAATATTGACTTTTTTCTCCCTAAAGGGAATACAACTTTCCTAATATTTAAACTAGATTGTAATCTTGCATTGTATTCGGTACACTTAAGAATGTGCTGAGGAGTTTCCCTCTTAAAAAAAAATGAATGTGATAAAGACATGAAATATGGTATTCAGTTCCTGGCCCATAGCAGGTAGATAATGATTGGTAGCTGCTAATCCTTAATTGTTTATTATTATGAAACTAAATCAAAGTTACAAAATCTCAGGACTTGTTGTTGTTACTGTTACTTATATATTGTTTGTAAAACAAATTAAAAATTGTGCTTGCTGATGCACTTAGTTTAAGATAAATAGTTTTGGAGCTGACCTGGTGGCATAGAGGTTAAGTTTGGGGTGTTCCGCTTTGGCAGCCTGGGGTTCGTGGGTTCAGATCCCAGGCGCAGCCCTACGCACCACTCACCAAGCCATGCTGTGGCGGGGTCCCATATATAAAATAGAGGAAGACTGGCAACAGACGTTAGCTCAGGGCCAATCTTCCTCACCAAAAAATAACTAAATAAATAAAGGTACCAGTTTCTAATAGATCTGAATCAATGGGATATCAGATTTCGTTGTTTATACGTAATTGTGTGCTATTTTTAGTACTCCATTTCCAACACACAGTTTTGATACCTTGGCAAACATTCCTAGGCATTCTCTCTCTCTCTCTCTCTCTCTCCCTCTCTCTCTCTCTTTCTCTCTCTCTCTATTTTGCTGTTTCCTTATTTTGTATCAAGGGGTGTGATTCCTATTTTACATCTACTTTCACAACCCCCATAAGATAGTTTATAGTGATGACCTTCTCTGTAGAAAATAATAGCATTTATTTTAGTAACACAACTTATCAATCTCCCTTTAGATTAGAAAGGTCATTGTACAGAGGTGATTTTGCACAATTGTCCAACAATACTATCTCAGATTTGCTATTTTATTTTGCAGAAATTTAAATAAAAAATATGTAAATATATATAAAAATATGTAAAAATATATAAAGAACTGAAGAAAACCATTTTCAGTTGTTTTAAGACTGTAAGTGGTACAATGAAAAAAGGAAAATATTCATTCTTCAATTTTAAAGCATGAACTATTCAACCTTATGGATACTTGTGTCTTTGTGCCTGGCAGGCATGTGTGTAAGCACAGGGATTTTGGCTGATGCTGCCAGAAGTCAAACCTCTTGACATCTGTTCTCCTGATAGCCCCTAAGCAAAAGAACTTCAAATACAATATATCAGGTTAGCTTATCAGAATCAATTTCAATCTTCAGTCGTTTGGTACAGGCTGACCTTATGATGCCTGAAAAATCCAGCAAAAACTGTTACTTGTGTTTAAAAATCTACTTCTGTTTTACTTGAGAAATCAGAGCAGAATTTGACCCCTGAAACCCTTTCCAACTTTGACTAGACTAGAGATGACTTTGATGGTTTTCATGTGAATTGTCTAAGGAAGAATGACGAGGAATGTGCTTTTTACACATTATTTCATGTAGGCTACTCAATTTATAAAACTTATGGATTATACTTGAATTTTTCATTTGATTTCATTGAGGCATAAATGAAATTTGTTGATTATCCTGGTGGTAACTCAGCCACATTAAAGTGTCTTATTCAAATGATCATTTGTGCATACATAATGCATTGTAATTTTCCCAGAAGAGGGTGATTCTCTTCTTATTAGACTTTTTTAAACAATCTATTTGCTGATTAGTACAAATATCTTAGTGGCACCATGAAGTGTTTACTATACCTAGTTAATTAGAAAGAAATTTACTGTACACAAAAGGAGATAATTTCTAAGTGAATTTGTTTTCTCATCAATATCAATTTATATTACCAGATTAAAGTTAATATTTCATTTTCAATGTTTAACTTTACTTTCAGGGGATTGTTTGTTGTTTATTTTCTATCAGTATTTTAAATAGACCAAATATTTTATAACTTTTGGTCCACATGGCATTGTATTTACCCTTATAGTCAGATAATATATTCTTTATTACAGCATATAATCTTTATCTTGAATAGCAAACTTTATTTTTCTTTCAATGTGAAAGTAAAATAAATTAATGTCTTTATAAATAATCTTTTTTGTGTGTGTGTGAGGAAGATCAGCCCTGAGCTAACATCTGCCAATCCTCCTCTTTTTTTGCTGAGGAAGACTGGCCCTGGGCTAACATCCATGCCTCTCTTCCTCCACTTTATATGGGACGCCGCCACAGCACGGCTTGACAAGTGGTGCATCAGTGCACGCCTGGGATCTGAACCAGCGAACCCCCGGCCGCCGCAGCGGAGTGCGCACACTTAACCACTCGTGCCACCAGGCTGGCCTCCTATAAATAATCTTTGCTAAAACTTAAACAGTTCTAAGGACTTGAAATGTAACAACAATTTGTTATTGATAACTTGGGTATTGGACATACTTTTAATAGAACTCTCATAGGTTATTTTGATCAATCTACATCATCTATTATCTTTGTAAACAACATTAGAAAGACATATGCTCTTTGAAACTCTTCTTTAGCATATTTTATATTAATTCTTATTTTTTTTTGCACTATAATGAATTCAAGAATCTGAACTCTTTGCCATCTTTGATGTTATCTCAGACATTTCTGAAAACATCATTGTTTTTCATTTGAACAATATTTTCAGCCCATGTTGACTTCAATCTCCAAGATCTGGAATAATTTACTCATACAGGAGGGCCAATTCCTTTAATGAAGGTAGTGTATGGTAACACAATCACCACGGGTTGTGTCATCCCATACAGTTACCAGTTACTGGTAGGGTTATACCCCAGATAACTTGGGTTATTTTAAAGACTGAGCAGGAAAATTTCAGTCATGAGTGCTTGCCAAAATTTTTTATCTAACTATAGCCTCATTGATGTTCTTATGCTGCTCTCTAAAGATTTTTCTCAAATACTTCACATTTGCTTTGTGTCTGAGCTGTCAGGTGATATTTTATTCTCATTCCTATGTTTTTAATTTTTTTTTCTAAAATTAAGATGGCCTGAAGAAATAGAATATTTTAAAATACTTTTTACATGTAGATGATTTTTTTTAATGCCTATCTTGAATTATATAGCCTATTGGAAGTTTCATCTAGTTCTATGACATTGTAGTAATAAATTTACACACTGGACTAGAAGTCACACAATCCTATTACTTACAGAACACTGAGCTTACTGAAAAATTGGAGATATTTTACCTAAGAAAAAACACAAATTATGAGTTAAGCTGGGGTCAAGATTCAGAAATCATCCATAGATCATCTACCACCTTCTCTAAATAATTATTTAAATAGCACACTTGAGCCTTGGGGTTGGAAATGTTCTTAGCCATATATGCTGAAGAGTGAATTTTTTACAAAATAAAGCAATATAAAATTTACTTCAAAATACGTCTGTAAAGCAGGAGCAATATAAATGTAAATTTAGAGTCTAATATTTTATTTTATATATTTTTCTTAACAATTAAACTGTTATAGTTTATTTCATATAATATGCTGAAAAGTACTTATTTCACCAATACTGGTAAGTGACTTGGTAATTCACTTATATTGGTAAAATTTGAATTCACAAAATTATTTTCCACTATTTTACTCCTTTTTGCAGTGCAGGCTTATTTATCAGCATTTACCTTCTTAGTGGAAGCCCAATTTGTTAATTTTTTAAAAAATAAGCCTTGAGCTTTGAAAGCAATGGAATAATAGTGCTTTATAGCACTTTTGTTTAGGTTAAACACTTGAACATTTGACAAATCATTTATTAAATCTTTATATTCCTTTGAAAAAAATTTTTTGTTTAATACATAAATACAATATTACAAATTTCTTTTTTCCAGGATAAACATACGTATATACTGCTTAACTAGTTCACCCTCTAAAAGCAAACATATTAAATCTCTCCATGTCATTTTTTTGGATAGTAGGAGAAGCCAATGACCTAACTCTTTAAGGCCCCATTTGGGTGAATAAATTGATTGACTGAATTGACTGGTTATTGATCCAAAGGCAATTCAATCAAATATTCTTTCAGCTACAGATATTGAATATTTACTATGAAGAAAATTTCCCCTGGACCCTTGTTAAAAATAACAAGACTTTATTCCGGACTATTGCCACAAGTCTAGTATACCAGCGCTCATGGTCTAGTGGTTAACATTCCATGTTTTCACCACCCCAGCCCAGGTTTGTTTCCCAGTCAGAGAACCATACCATCCATCTGTTGGTTGTCATACTATGGTGGCTGCATGTTGCTGTGATGCTGAAAGCTATGCCACTAGTATCTCAAATTTCAGCAGGGTCACCCACGGTGGATAGGTTTCAGTGGAGCTTCCAGACTAAGACAAACTAGGAAGAAGAACCTGGCCACCCACTTCCAAAAAAATTGGCCATGAAAACCCTATGAAGAGCAGCAGGGCATTGTCTGATATAGCATCAGAAAATGAGAAGATGGCACAAAAGACCAGACAGGGTTTTGCTCTATTGTGCACCGGGTCACTAGGAGTCAGAATCAACTCTATGTCACTAAAAACAACAAATTGCAATAGGGGTCAAGACTATTGCAATAAGAGAAAGAGATTGAACTCAACTCCACTGAAATAAAAAGTGGGAGGATTTTAAATGGTGGAGTGAGGTAATGGAAGAGTACATGAGTGTTTTCCTCAGTAGGGAAGTTGGTCAACATGATTAGGCCATCTATGTTTGCTAGTTGTTGCCTATCAAAGTTAGGCTCTTACTTTCCCACAGTCTGGGAGATAAGCGCACTATCTTGCTTGATGATTACATTTCAAAGAGATGGCTCCCAGATCCTTAAGAAAGACATTCCAGGGTTATAGAAGATTTACATATCAAAGAGGAAAAAAAAATAATTTATAACCAAAAGTTTTCTAAAGTAAATGCTGTAAGAAAATGGAGGTCAGAGGCCTACAGTCAGGAAAAAGCCTGTCTAAAATTTAGTCAAGCTGAGGAGAATGTTAAGGCCATCTTTTTCACAAAGTTTTATAAAACACTGGAAATTCTTAAGCAAAGAGTAGACACAGTCTCTTCCTTTGAGTAGCTTTAGATGAAGGATGTTACAGACATCCAACTCTGTGTCTTCCCTGGTTCTAACTGGAGGCCTCTAAGGCCACTGTTGCTTTAGTCTTAACTGTTGGGGGTGGTGCAGACCCTGTGGTCTATACTCAGGCACACACATACACACACACATATGCATACACACAGACACACATGCACATATGTGTTAAATGAAGACACTGAAAAAACTTTGTCATTTGTAGTAAGGTATATTTGACTTGCCTTCAATTGAAGGAAATATCCATTGTAAAGAGCGTACATACAATAACTCGATTATATATAGTACTACTACATATGCATAAGATATTTAGGGATTTTACATAGGTTACATAAGTCCTTTAGGAATTGATTTTGGATATGCGTTCATTCTGCATTCCCTCTTCAATGCTTCATGTAAGTTATTCTTTTGTTAATTGTATTCATTTATCCTACATGTCTTAAGATATAGTCTGAAAACAATAAGGAAAAATCTATTAAAACATAAAACTTTTATATGAAAAAGTAGATTGTGTTTAATTTATCAAATAAGTTCGGTGATGAATATTATGTTTCTAAATATACTTATTTTTCTAATCTGTGAGGATTTTTTAGTTCAAAATAATTCTAAAAATTTAATTTAGCTACTTCATTTTATTTTCACCAAGGTAATAATAAAAAGTTAAATAAAACATTGTAAAAATATAAAATAAAAACACAATATACATCTGTCTAACTCATCCCATGAAAGATCTAATTAACATGTGTTTTGACTGTACTCTGATTTTATTAGAGTGGTGATTTCACACTTTAAATATAATTGCCTACTAAAATGTGGTACATGTTTTTAACTATAAAAATAAGATTCCCCTGTCATAACATCTATCCCAAGAGAATGATTTTTGTGATGTTAAAAGTATTTCCTAATTAGCAATAGATATTCTTTTTAAAAGTACAAATGGATTCCTTATTTATAGTCAAATCTTCAAGACATGCAAAAATGTAGCCACATAGTAAATAATCTTAGGAAGCAAATAAAGTTGATAGATTCATCAAACAGTAATTTGGGCCAATGGTTCCAAAGTGGGGAGAGTGCACACCAGATGGTACACAACAGGATGCATTTGGATGCAAGAAAAATATATGATGCTGTAGGCAAAGGCTGTTGAATGATTTTAAATATGATTATTTTTGTATCAGAAAGAACACATCAGCAGCAACGATGTGGAGCATGGATTAAACAAAGGAGACAGAGAAGGCAGGTGCAGGGGGGCGCCTTGTGAAAAATATGAATGCCTAAATTATGGCAATAGCAATGAAGTTTGAGGAGAGGAGGAGGATTTAGTAGGTATGAAGGAGTTAGAGTCAATGGTGAACATTTGGATGTGAGAGGACAGGAAGAGGTGCTGCAGATGACTCACAAGTGTCTGGACATATGTCACGCATTATGAAGGAGGATACTGAATGAAAAGCAAGTTCTGAAGAGTACAGTGATTTCACTGGTGAGCAACCTTATTTTAAGGTGCCTACAGGCCACCCAGTGAAGTTAGATAGTTCATGGTTAAAATGTGGTTTGTCCATATGCAGGATGTATTACCTTGGGCAACTTATTTAATGTCTTTGAGTATCAGTTCACTTGATGTATAATGCAGACTATAATTGCTAATTCATACAATTATTCTCATATTTGAGTTCATTACCAAAATTTACCTTTTCCTAGGCACCAGCCTTTACCTCTCTGACATTTTGGGGCCTTGGTTAGCAAATAATTCTACTACTGCATTACTTCCAGTGTACTTCTATCTCACTAATAAAGTGGTTTTATATCCATGTGAGGTGACTGCTGTTTAAGAATAACAGACAGTCTTTGTAGGAGAGCAGCAGGCTTTCAGATTCCAATAGGTGATCTGAAGAGCAGTGTGGGTCCCCACACAATTTTTTTGATTAACTCAGAGAAGTAGCGTGTTTTCATTAGATACTAAAGAGAATATAAATCCAACCACAAAAAAAGCTCATTACATGTTAATAGATACTTTGGGAAACTTTCAACATATTTAGGAAAATATTTAGGGAATATAAGTTAATAATTCATTAACAACTTTAGTGGTCTGTATCCTAATTTATATTTTTGGTGTGATACAGAAACTTGCATATAAAAATAGTGATGCTGACTGCTAATTATTGTATTCTTATGTGCTGACAAATAAATAACTCTGATCCATCTGCTTAAGGCTGATAAGAACAAGCTTCCCTTTATGTACTAAGAAAGCATTTGTTCAGAGAAGGTCGGTCACCCAAAGGATATAGGTAATACATAAAGATTTGACGCATTAATAGCAAGCCAAGTACAGGCTCTAGTGTTAGACTGTCTGATCTGGAATCCTGATTCCATTGCTTCCTCACTAGGTGAAGTTGGGCAAGTAACTTCCTTTCTCATTTTTCTTATTCGTGAAAGGGAATAATTCCAGCTTTATCTAATAGAGTGGTTATGAGTAACCAATGCTGTGCATGTAAGAGTATGCACCATCTTATGCCATTGGCCTGGCATTTGGCATACAAAACATCGTTGTTATTTTATCATCATCATTATTTTTAACTAAAGAGTGAGCATTTGATTTCCTTCCCTAAAGTAGTATCCTGTCACAGTAGGCCTCTTTTAGTAACCTGTAATCTTATTGCACAAATTGTTAATATTTTGAGTCAATTATATATTCCAAATAAAACAACTGTCTTACACACAGGCATGTGCACACCATGCACACACACACACATTCACAAAAACTGCAAATTAGGTACAAGTAATTTTAGTGTTAGTTTTATTCACTACCCTCCCCTCTCACCCCAATCTACACAAAAAGGCATTCCACCAAAGGTATTCTTAACTCAAAAGCCAGGTTCCTTAAAAAAGTCTTTCTTTGGTAAGCCTGTAATAAGGTATGACAAAGTCCTATAATCACACAGCTTTAAAGTCTTTGATTTCAATATACACTGAAAGCAAAAAAGTATATTGTTTTACCATTTACTTTTGAGTAATTTACATTATGATTAAAACTCATGCAAAGGTAAAGTTCGTTCCATAATTTTGAGAGGGATGTGGATTTCCAGTTACAAATTATATTCTTATTTTTCAAAGATTATGCACCATTTATTTAATGCCTTATATGTAACTTTCAAATATTATTTTTATTTTTTAATTGATCTTGTTTATATTCAGTAATAAATTTAACTCATAAGTCAATTTTTTTGAAGCACAATCTACTAAGGACATTTCGAAATTAGTTTAGTTATATAACAGTATCATGATTTTTTTCCAATTTGCTCACCAATGGTATCATTGAATTATTGAAAAAATAAGTAATTGTTGACAAATATCTTCTTTTTGAAATCCTCATTTACATTTGACATTCAAGCCATGGAGTGACCGCTTGATATCAAATAAGGTTTTATGTTTTTGTAAAATATAAGAAAACAAAACATACACACGTCCCACTTGTGAGATGTATTGAAACATATCTCTACATGAATATATAAAGACTTCTCAAACTTATCCTATCCGAAACAAAATCCTTCTTCCTCCTCCTGCTGTCTTTCCCTTCTCAATGAACAGCTAATCCCTTCTTTCATGTGTCCAGCCAAATCTTGCAATCAACTTTGACTCCTCTCTTTCACTCAGTCACTCTCTCAGGAAATCTTAGTCTCTATATTCAAAATATATTCAAAGCTCTAAGTTGCCTCACACTTCGGCTTCCACTGCTTTTCTCCAAGCCACTATTATCTCTGCTTAGAAGGTTCTCCCAGTTACTCTCCTTGCGCCTGCACTGTCTTCCCTTCAAACTCTTCTCAATTCAGCAGCCAAGGATTCAGATAAAGTCATTCTTCTGCTCAGACCACTCTCATGGCTCTCTACTTCACCCTGCATGGAGGCTAAAGACTTTAAAATTACTCACAAGATCCTGTAGGACATGTTCCTGCCTCTTGCCTCTCTGACCTCAACCAGTATCACTTTCTTTTCATTCATGTTGCTCCTGCCAAACCCCACCCCTTGCTGCTCCTTGAACAAGAACACATTAGGCAGACTCTTCCCGGGGCTTTTGCACTTCATCCTCCCTCTCTGCCCGGTTGTCCACATGGTTATTCCTTTATAACCTTGATGTCATCCTTAAAGGCCGTCTTCTCCATGAGGTCTACCCTGACCTTCCTATTTGTCGACCAGAAACCATTTTATAGATAAGAGAGATAAGTGTGCTTTCCTTGAGCCAAGGTGAAGATTATAACCTTGGAAGGGCTTTTCCAGAAAGGAAGAAAGTGCTCTGGAGAAGCAGGGTTTTCAGCAGTCTTATATCTTTTTAGAGCAAAGAACATACATTAAACATGCCCAGGATACAATTTCAAAGTTTCAAAGAGGTATTCGGATACAAATTAGTAGGCCAACATGACCCTGACATCAGGAAAGAAACTAATATGGGAGTTACCTATAGGGTGTTACCAATAGGGCATAGGAGGGGAAGTATGCATTCTTATCTTAAGAGAGTGCATTCTTTACTTTAATGGTTAAAGCAGATGTACATGGTATGTTTATAGGCCATAAATCAGGCTTCTTTAGTTTAAACTGAGTCAGTTTTGAACCTGAATAGTTACCCCATATACCTCAATATGTAAAAATCTCTTGTCATATTAAAACCTGAAACTTCCCATTCTCCATGCACATCCTCTCTTCTACCTCTGCTTTCTCTTTCTTCATTGCCTTATCGCCTTCTGACAAACTACGTGTTTTGTTTATTTATTCTGTTTATTGTCTGTCACCCTCACTAAAATGTGAGCTACCTGAAGACAGGGATTCCATCCACTTAGGTCACTGCTGTACACCTTGTCTATAGAATATTAGTATATAGTAAATTTTTGATGAATATTTTTTAATGAGTTAATAAGAAGGCTTGACTTTGTATTTATATCTTAAGATATTTGGTAGACATGAGAAAGTTTCTCCAAATAATTATCTTCCAGCAGAAATATTGAACTGAACAGGTGAGAGAAACACGATGCAGAGTTGAGGATAGTTGGTGCAGTAGCCACTAAAATTATTTCACTTGTTTGGTACTCCTAGTTCTCTGGGAACTCAGTTCTTTGTGCTTTCCCAAAGTTCCATTATCCTAGGTATAAAATTGGATGCAGATTCTGAAATAACATTGATTATTCAGGAGGTATTAGACAAACCAATGCATTGTGTGATCTAATTTATGCTAAAATGAAATGCAAAATTATATGAAATTAAAACATGGTGTTTCCAGTTTGAATATCATTTATATGTCTTGATGGCATTTCCAAATCAGGAACAGTGCAATAAATTTTGTTAGGAAATTAGTGTTGGGAATTTGGTCCACATCCAGAGAATTTTCTTTTTATCACAAAGTCTATTTCCATTCACTCACCCCATCATGAACATCCTCCTAGTAGCTGCTACATTTTGATCTACAGGTGAGTGGAGACAGCAAGTTTGGGCATGCACATCTAACACCTAATGAGAGAGAAAAATCATTTGGTAGCCATGATTCAATTTAAAACTTTGTGTGTTGTATCTCACATACATCATTCACTAGAAAGAGTTTGGGAGTGACTTGTTGAAAGAATCCATTTCCAACAAAAGTTATGATGCTTCATAGGGAATGAAGCTAAAAATATTTACAGAGGAAAAGAATAAGATTGTACCTTAAGATAAAAGCTAAATAGCCTTTCAGTGTACTATCTATGTTTCATCATTCTATCAACTTTCATTTCTAATTGTATTTCCCATTGTATTTCTTAATGACTTGAAAATAAACTTATATAATGGTAATATAATTTGTATGTATAAATTAATGTTAAATTTATAAAAGAAGAATTGATATAATTTATTATATTTTCCCTTATATTACCATATTTTTTCAATATATATATTCTTAAAAAGGTAGTATTATTTAATAATTCATTCATATTGAAAAGTTTTTAAAATTTAATTAACTCTATTGATCATAATTTTATAACATTATTTTCTTTGAAGATGCATCAAAAGAACCTAAAAAATAAACAAAATTGAGTGGCTTTTGCTTCAAGAGTGTTTAGATAAAGAATGCATTTTGTATATAGTCTAATATATCTTTCTTGGCAAAAATCCAGCATATTTTATAGTCTTATTATAATGTGAGGGTCACTTAGAAACTACTTTAAAATTGTTTATATTGTCTAATTTCTTAAAACAGTGTTGACTAAACAAGAACCCAGCCACTAGACTGTGTAGTATCTGAATTTCATCTTATTGTTTTATTTTGAATATTTATAGTTGACTTTAAAATTCTGGGAGTAGCTTTTCCAAAGTTGTGTCATGTATATCTAAATTTATTTAATATAATTTTAAAAACAACTTTACTGAAGTATAATTAAATTATAGGTGTTGTATAAATTTTTTAATGACGTATATCCATCGTTATAGTATCATATAGAGTAGTTTCACTTCCCTAAAATTCCTCTGTGCTCTGCCTATTCATCCCTCCCTCCCTTCTCACTCTTAACAACCAGTAATATTTTTACTGTTTCCATACTTTTGCCTTTTGCAGAACGTCATATAGTTGGAATCATACAGTATATAACTTTTTTAGATTGACTTCTTTCACTTAATAATATACATTTAAGTTCTCTTCATGTCTTTTCATGGCTTGATAGCTAACTTCTTTTTAGCACTGAGCACATCCATGGTCTGGACGTACTACGATTTATTTATGCATGCACTTACTGAAGGACATCTTGGTTCCTTCCACGTTTTGGCAATTATGAGTGAAGCTTCTATAAACATGCATGTGCAGCTTTTGTTCTATGAGTTTGTCAACATATTCACACATACAACCACCACCAACATAATCAAAAGCTATATGAATATCCATCCATATCTATATCAGTATCAGTACCTGTATCTATTTCTATCTATTCACACACACATATATATATAATTTATTATTTTTTTTTATTCTCATGCACAGATCTGTGAGTTTTAAGACCTGTTTAGCCTCCTATAATCACCACCAAAATCAAGATACTAAACAGATCCAATACCCGTTAATACTCCCTAATGCCTCTCCTCTATAGTCAAATCATCCCCATCCAACTTCTGCCAATCACTGATCTGTTTTTTGTGTCTATACGTTTGCACTTCCAGAGTAACATGAATGAAATTGTGCAGTATGTAACTTTTGAGATTGGACTGGCATCTTTACTCTAGTTAATGCTTTTAGTATTTTGATAAAGTAGAATTTGTTTTTAATTTCTTAGAGTGTGTAGGGGAGGAAGACAAATCCTCTACCCATTCTAGGTCCTTCTGGCTGGGGGCGATGGATTAAACTGACATGAGATAGAATAACAGGAGAAAATCAAAGCAAGCTTTATAACATATATACGTGGGAGAAACCCAGCAAACTGGGTAACTCTCCAAAATGGCAGAGCTGCCAGCTTAAATATCATCTTCAGCTAAAGACAAAGGAGGATGTTGGGGGTAGTTGTTTGGGACTTCAAGGGGGAGGAAGGCAATTTACATGGAGATGGAAATGTAAATGGGCCAACTACAGACAATGTGACCTTAAAGACACGTTTTACATTACCTTACAGTTATCTTATGGTATTAGCTCCTTCCTGGAACAGGCTCTTCTATTTTAAATTCTTTTAGGCAGTTGAGAGAGGTCAAAGTTTCTTTCAGAGTCTTTTGTTCTTAAAAATAATCAAGCCACAGAGCCACATTTTGGGATGGCCAATTCTGATCCTCCACAAGTGCATGTATAAAGGTCAATTTATAGTCAACCTTATTTTTTTTAAGTTTTGTTTCCATAGCTATGATTTGGCCGGTATTTGAAGCATGACAAGCCTATGTTCATGAAATGCAAAACATGCTGTAATATTTTTAACAATATCTTGATTGAAAGGAACTAGGATATTTTCCTCCTTGAAACATTAAATACTTAAATCTAATTTGAGTGTTGTATTTCCAGAGCATGTTGGTTGCTTGGTATACAATTGGCTGACATTTTCTATTCTCTTCTCAGTTTATTCAGAGGGAGGAAGCTTTTCACATGCTAGTTTGTTTTTTTGAGAAGTTAATTGCAACCTTAGGCTTTCTTGCTTTGGATCTCCTGAGAACGATTATGAGACATGAGGCCTGTTTATTTCTTCCAGACCTTTATTGTATGGGCTGAGATTGCCCTTTCCCGGATGTCTATTTTATTTCTCAGATTGTGGAAACTGTTTAAAGGTTAGCAGAATCAGAGATTCAAGTGGAATACACCCTTGGCATAGGGGGCGTGAAGGTCATTGCCACATTCCACAAAATGATTACAGTTTCCCATCAGACACTTTTCAATCTGATCTACTTGCTATCAGAAAAGTCAATATTTGCATTCTCTTGAATATGCATGACCACTAGTGTTTGAAGAAAGGGCTACTTGATATATGCACTTCTATGATTATCTTGTTTGCATTCACAAGAAATTATCTGAAAATCCTCTAATGATTTAAAACTTGCTGTAAGGGGTCATCTCATTATTAGAATTAGTTCTGCTGCAACTTTAAATTAAACTGACTTAGCATTTTATATTGCTTAATTTAAAACAAATCACCAGAAAAGGGAACAATTGTAAAATATCTAAGGAATAACTTCTTTCTTCATAAAATATTGGATGTATATGTAGAAAGAAATTTTCAAACAAATAAAAACAACCATCACCACCACAAAACTTCTGTGAGCCATAACACAGAAAGATAGGTAAAAAGAAAGAAACTGGGATTTTTTTTAAATTAGATTTCCTCCACATGAAATTTAATGGATTAGCTTTGATAAAGCAAAACTAGAGGTAGAGAAGGGGACAGATTGAGACAGAAGTGGAAGATTCAGGGAATGCGTGTCTCCCTTGGAACTACTGCAGGTCTAGGCTGCTTCTTTCATAGTGCATCAAAGTCAATTTCACTACTTTTGGTTTTCAAATATTGTATTTTTATGCTTATGATTGATCTGTGGCACATTTCCCTCAACTTTAAGTATTAATTAAATATCATCCTTGTCTTCAGCAGTTATTTGAGCAAGAATAGCTAAATGCAGACTAGAGCCATAAAAGTCAAATATGGTGCCTGTGGCCACTCTTCTTCCTAGATTCTTTGTCTCTATCACCTCTTGTTTTCTACTTTTCAGAAAGTTTTGAGGTTGTTTGCGAGGCAGAAATTTCCCCTTCTACCCTTCTTGTGTTCTTATGGCTGAGGTAATAATAAAATTGACACAAGACCAAACTAACAGAAAAACAAAAAATTAATATGTACATATTGAAGATCATAAAAATGATGCTCTTCAAGATGGGCAAAGCAGATTGCTTTTCCACCGTTTTTTTGCTGAGGAAGATTCACCATGAGCTAACATCTGTGGCCAATCTTCCTCTATTTTGCATGTGGGACACTGCCGAAGCATGCCTGATGAGTGGGGTATGCCTGTGCCCAGGATCCGAACCAGCAAACCTGGACCACCAAAGCAGAGTGAGCCAAATTTAACCACTATGCCACCAGGCCAGTCCCCACTTTTACATCTTTTTACATGAAGAAATAATGAATTTGTAAGTAATTGCAGGACAAAGAAATTTAGGTTTGGGGTATGTAATAAGAGGAATTTAAGCAGAGTTTAGGCTTGAAGTAGTAAATTAGTAAAAGTAATATGGTTTGTTTATAAAGGCTTCTTGGCCCCAAATTCCCTAGCTCTGCTGATAAGGATGTCTATTTCCTAATGTGAGGAGGGTACCTTTCACAAGAAAGATTTATTTCCTGTGTTCAGGGAAAACAGAGAGAGGACGGTCAAAATGTTGTTTTGTTTGTTTGTTTTTGCATTGGCTGCTTCTCAAGAAACTTTAATTTAAGATAATCAATATGCCATTGTGGGATATTTTGTGATGCCTGCCCTGGACCCCAACAAGGTGAAACATTTGGCCTCTGCTCTCTATTCAGTCATCTCATTCTAGAAGACAAGATTTAAGCAAAGATGTCCCTATATTTGAAAAAATTATGACATCTCTCAATTATTAATTTTCAAAACTCTTTTAATCTTTACAATTATTTTCTAATTTCTTTCATCATTCATTCTGTAAACAAATATTTATTTAGTGTTTACCTACATACCATGATCTTTGGTAAACCTTACATTTTAAGAGGAGGAGGTAAACAAAAATAACAATGTAATTTAATTTAATTTACTTCGGATACAAAATCTGTGGGATTTTAGGAGGAGCATGGTCACATTTGCCAGGAAAAAATATGAAAGGCTTTGTAAAGAGGTGATGCTTAAATAAATTGTGACATTTACACATGGTAATACTAGATGGTGAGGGAAATTAATTCATGGAGGATATTACCTCTCAAGGGAATACTTATTAAAATAATGTCTGTGTTATATGACTAAGTACATATCATTCTAGTTATTAGATATACACGTTATGTATATCTAATATATACATATGTGTGTATGTGAGTAATAATAAATAATTTTGGGGGCCGGCCCCGTGGCTTAGCGGTTAAGTGCATGCGCTCCACTACCAGCAGCCTGGGTTCGGATCCCGGGCACGCAGGGATGCACCGCTTCTCCGGCCATGCTGAGGCAGTGTCCCACGTACAGCAACTAGCAGGATGTGCAACTATGACATACAACTATCTACCGGGGCTTTGGGGAGAAAAAGGGAAAAAAAACGAGGAGGATTGGCAATAGATGTTAGCTCAAGGCCAGTCTTCCTCAGCAAAAAGAGGAGGATTGGCATGGAAGTTAGCTCAGGACTGATCTTCCTCACAAAAAAAAATAATAATAATAATTTTTATATGCAAATGTTCATAAAATTACCCTTCCCTCCAATAATTTTAATGTCACAATTTATGAAAAGTATAATATGCCATCAAAAGCTAAGTAGTATTAAATGCTTACATAGTGGTACATGGATGTTTAAAAGTACAAGTATATTCAAAATTAAATTCACCTATATAACCAAGAAGTTTAGTTAGTCTTTATTTCAATGAAGTTTTGAGTCAATCATATTCTTTAAAAAGTTATTTTATTCAGAAACAAATTCATTTAAGTCAATAATTGAAATTTGTGGTGATATCTGCAATATTAATAGATGGCATAATTGGTAAACTGCAAATTTACCTTATAAATAATATAATGTTTACAAAAGAAATGCACCCTAATTCTTAAACTGACTCATAACTAACATTATTTTAATAGAGTTTTTTGTGAAGTTTCCAGAACTTTAACATTCTTTTTTTTTTTTTTCTTTGCTGAGGAAGGTTCGCCCCGAGCTAAAATCTACTGCCTCTTTTCCTCTCTTTGTATATGAGCCACCACCACAGCATGGCCACTGACAGATGAATGGTGTAGGTTCGTGCCCAGGAACCGAACCCAGTCCTCTGAAGCAGAGTGTGCCAAACTTAACCACTAGGCCACTGGGGCTGGCCCTCTATAGATTTTTATATAAATCAATTGTGTTCACAATTGTTATATAAATGTGCAATTTAAATGTGTAAAGGACATCATATTAATTTTTAAGAGCTCATTTTAATGTCAATACTTACAATACATATGAAAGAATAAGAATGAAAAAGATAAAGATTATGGTTAAACACTAAAATATCAAATTGAAAACCAACTCCAAGGACCTGAGAGGCAAAATCCAAACCTGTATTTGCTACTAAATATCATCAAGATGAACTAGTCGTGTGATCTGAGATGAGACTGTAATTACATATCATTGCAGAAAGAAAAGGAAGTATAATGGCATATCACTAGGATAAAAGAAAAAAATATGGGAAAAATCTGGTTGATATACATGTAAAAATTTAAAAGTGCAAATGATATTTTATACCAGTACCGACACTTCCAGAAGTAAATAAATAACTCTGAATTAAATAATGTCTTGAGAATGGGAAAGTTTTATATTTTTGGTTGTAGCATATCAAAAGGCAAAGAGCTTTGCTGGATAATCTCTGGAAGTCTTTTCACTACTCTGATTTCCTATTGGAAAGTTACTGTAAAATGCAAGATCATCATTAGAACAGTAAAGCATTTTCATTATCGTTTAATGGATCTAACTTTTGGTTTAGAATGTGTGCTGTGCATGATAGTGAATTTTAATCGAGGAAAGTAGGATTTTATATCTGTATTTTAGTAAGAAGGTAACACACGTGATTCACTTGAGTTGTCTCATCAAATCTTTTCCTATACTGACTTTGCAGAAAATATGTATCTTAGAACTATAAAGTATTCTTTTGCTTTTGGCAGAAAAAAGGCAAAAACTACATATGCTAAGTTTTGCAAAATTTACTTAAAAAGAGTACAAGCAAGTTATGCTTATTATTAAATTCCTTTTGTGTTTCTTTTTTTCTAAAGAAGGGATTGGTGTCTTGAATAAATTTATAGAACAAGCTAGAGTATAAAAATACCACTCACTTTCCTATAATTTCCACATGATACAGATGACAAATGAGAGACAAAAGATAAACAGAAGATTATAAGAGGAGAAAAGAACAAGAGGATGAAAATGTAGGGAGGGAATTACAATGAGCAAAGAAAGAGACAAATGAGAGAGAAAAAAAACAAACTGCCATGTTTAGGAATAAAGGAAACAAGAGAACAGGTGCCATGGATGTAACTTGTTTGTT
This sequence comes from Ceratotherium simum simum, assembly GCF_057802395.1. NCBI lineage: Eukaryota > Metazoa > Chordata > Mammalia > Perissodactyla > Rhinocerotidae > Ceratotherium > Ceratotherium simum. Next base: position 24,945,950 of record NC_141911.1, read on the forward strand.
CTTTGGTCTTAAGCAGCTGCTTCTTTCCCAGTGTTTCTTTTCAAATCCATCTGTCTCGATAATTTACTCAGTTCCTGAAACTTATTTATCTATTTGTTTATTTTGGTGGGAAATGATTCAAGTGTATTTCTCGAGAAAACTTTTTGGCCTTTAGATAGAAAAAAAATGCATCATGTAGCATTTGCATGGGAGGCATCTATATGAAATCATGAATTAAAAAAATATGTAAATTCCTCAGTTCTGTTCTCCAGTAGGACGAGAAACAATCATCCATAGTATTGAAAATACATACAGCCCCTTTCTTGATTTTTAAGTAGCATTCTCCACTAACATGGATCAGAGACACTTGGAGAAATGGGTGATTCCAGATCTGGGCAGCAGTGAATATGCTGTTATTAGAGAAAGCAAAGAAATGCTCCAAGACAATAGAGTCATGTCCAAAGAACATAATAATCAATGTTAAGGGTATTCCCTTGTACAATTTCACATAATTTAAGTTTCAAAAAGAATAATGATGGAAATGAATTATAACATTGAATTAAAAAAATCCTTGAATCCATGGTGACACATAAATAAATAAAATAAATAAATAAATAAATAAATAATGAGGGGAGAGAGAGATCTTTTCTTTTTAAGGCAAGCTAATAAATGTAGAATAAAAGAAAAAAATCAGAAAATCGTTATTTTTCAAACCTCAAAGTAATAACTAAATCCTGTAAAGATCATCAGCAGTGTATGCTATTTACTAGTTGTATACAGTCTTATGTTATAGCATATACAAAGGACATTTATTTCTCCCCCATGTATATTTACTCCAGGCTGCAAATTGAGTCAGGTCTATCTCATATGTTTCTCATTCTCCTTGGACCAGTGGCTATCCAAGTCACATTCTTCACATGGTGAAAAGCAGGAGAGCAAAAGACTAAGCCCAATTTGGCAAGGACATTTCAAGCATCTGTTTTCCTCACGTCCACTGACATCTCATTGTCCAAAGTAAGCCACATGGCCGCTTCCAGATCAAAGAAGAAGGAATGAATAATTCTGCTATGATTTAATCTATCACAGATTAGATAGAGCTAATCTATCTAATTAATAGTCTGAAAGTTTGGTGGACATCAGGATATTCATACCCAAATATTACACTATACATTACTTTTTTGGTTCAGAGATAAAAATAATACGCCTAGTCAATGAAGAGATCTTGCAGTCACCCTTGAAATTAAGTAATAGAACAGTATCATTAGTAATAAAGCAACCTGATATTATTTATCTCTTGATATGAATAAGTGCACAATATCACCTGCATTGTAAACTTGTCCAAAAAAGTAATTAACTTTAACTTAAATTTAATTATGAAAAAAAAAAAAACAGGCAAATCTAGAATATAAAATATTCTAGAAGACAAATGGCATATACTCTTCAAAACACAAACTAAAAGACAAGGGAGCTATTGTATAGGAAAAGAAACTAAGACTCATAACACCAAAATGCAAGGTATGAACTTTGGATCCTAGATCAAAAAAAAAAATCATGGATAAATTGGAAAACTTAAGTATGGACTATATACTACATGATATTATTAAATTAACAACAATTTTATATAGTGTTACAATAATGCTGTGTTATATAGAAGACCATCCTTATTCTTAGAAGATACATGCTGAAATAGAGGTGAAATTCACGACATCTGTGGCTTTCTTTCAAATGCATATGTAAATAGATAGATAGATGGATGAAAGAAAGAAAGAGAGAGAGAGAGGAAGGAAGTAGGGAAGGAAGGAAGGAAGGAAAGAAGGAAGGAAGGAAAGAAGGGAAAAAAAGAAAGAGAGAGAAAGAAAGAAAAAGAAAGAAAGAAAGAATAGAGCAAATGTGAAATTTAAAACTATTTTTAGATTGTGAATAGTAAATAAAACATCATGAGTTGTATGTTATTTTTTGCATGAAAATAAAGCATATCAATCAGCTTAATGTGATAATTTAGACAAAAGAATAGGTATCTCTGAGTAGCCATTAATGTCCACTAAGTTTTTTTTGTGGGTTGTTTTAACATTTTAGAGAACATTAACATCTTATAATCAATAGCTTCACAAAATTAGTTGAGTATAGTCATGTAAATATGTATTTGAATATTTTGTATTCTAATTTACTTAAATGAGGCATAAATAATATAATTTATGTCTAGAAAATTATCATGATTTGTATACTGTTAATAAGAACTCTTATTAGCCATTATTTTCAATGGCTGTTATATACAAACAGGCACAATAGGTTGCCTTTGGATGTTTACAATTTAAATAAAAGTGGAAAGGCCAATACTATTAGTTTCATTTTGATACTGTCAGGACAATAACTTGAGTAATAAATGAATTTTGCATTGATATGACAGCATCAAAATAACTTACAGATTTTATATGGTAATTCCTTGTGGTAATGTAAACAGATGCATAAGCATTATGAATTCTCAATCCCTAATTGGGATTAGATTAACAAAGAATATTATATCAATGGAAACTTCTGGTCCACCAAATTCTGCTTTGGTGAATTGTGGCCCATTACAAAGAGATGATGGGTTAATTTATGACTGGGACTTTATAACTTTAGGATTTTATAACTGCCTTTCTCTGAATGAATTAAATGAAGATAGCTGTAATAGTCACCACGGAAAATAGAAAAGGTGGTGTCCATTTCCAAAGAAAATTGATTATCTTGATAATAATAAAGATTGAATCATTGAAACTTAGTCTTGATGAATTTGAAATTCTCATATATCTAGAAGACTTCATTCTTCTGTTCCATAGGTCCCCTGATCTTTACAAGACTCATGCAGAATTTCTCAAACCTAATTGTACCTTAAAACCACCTGATAAACATTTGAAAACTGCTCATGCCTGGGATCCACACCAAGAAATTATGATGTTTCTTGATTGGGAGAAACAGTTTATCTCTTTTTTCCCTTAACAACCCTCATGCATATTTTGAATTAATTACTGTTGAAACAAAGACTATCAAAGAGAGGCCTTCACGATTGAATATAGTGAACAAAGTAGGAAGTAGGAATATGAAGTCCCCTTTCCTATAATCTCCCATCCTTATTCCAAAGAAGAATATGTTCATGGTCTAAGATTTTACACTTGAGATGAATGTGGGTGAAGATGAAATGCATAGAAGTAATCATTAACTGACTCTGATTTGGTCCCTGCCTTTATTTGATCGTTCAGTGGTAGCTGTGTCTCAATACAAAACACACAGTTAAGATTTTCCCCCAACTCTTGTTATGAGAATTGGAGGCTCCCTCCTCAGTAGTCTAGCTTCCCTAACATTACCACAATGGGCGTACTTCTCATTGGACTGAATCACATTTTTGAATATTTACTCTGTAATAGACATAAAAGTAAGTGCTTTCCACACGTACTCATTTAATCTTCAGTATTACCTTATGGGTTATGTATAAATATAAAGTATTGTTTATATCACTAATGAAGATCTGCTCATTGCTAATGGAGAAAGTGAAGCACAGTTTTGTTGATTTCAATTTTCCAATATTTTGAAATACTTTATTTTTCCACGTATTAATTGTCCCTCTTAATTTCGTGCTATTTGCAAATTAAATTTGTATTATTTCTAGTTTCTGTTACACATGTGGTCAAATGTTTAACAGAATAGGGTCCTTTGTATAGCCTAGTAAGATCTTTACAGACATCAAGCTTCATTTGACACTGTTTAAATATGCCCAAATCACCTTTCTTTGTTACGGTTATATCTGGACAATTAAAACTGTCAGGAAACAAAATTTTCACTAAGTTTCAAAAGACAAGAGATGAGATATTTCCTGACTTTGCATGGATAATAAGATAAAAATATTACCTAGAGAGAATGATCAGAAACTGGAGAAATAGGTAAGGACCCATATGCAAGTTTTTTAGGTCATATTAAGGAAATAATTTCTTACGAACAATGAGAAGCCACTAAAAGCAGGATTTTAAGCAGTATATGTGGTTGGAAAAAGAGAGAAAGTGTTATGATTAGGTTTGCATTTTGTACAAACAACTGTTGCTGAGTGGTAGAGAATGTTTTGGATGGTGCCAGAGGAGATGCTATTAAAATATTAGTAGTGCATGTGACAGTGATGGTAACTGTATCATCTATTTCTGGTAATGAAGTACGCAAACGTAGAAGCTTAAAATGAAACTTGTTTTTATCTAACAGTTTCTGTGAGTCAAAAGAGTGGGCAAAGTTTAACTGGATTCTCTGCTTCTGGATCTCTCACATGCAAGATGTCAACTACATCTGGAGTCTCATCTGAAACCTCAACTGGGGAAACATACACTTATACGCTCACTGGGTTGTTGACGGCATTTAATTTCCTGAGGGATAAGAGGCCTGTTTGACTGAGGCCCTTTGTTCCTCGCCGGCTGTTGATCAGAGGCCGTCATCTTCAGTTTCTTGCATATGGTCCTCTCCACAGGGCAGCTCACAATATGAGAGCTTGCTTCAGCAAAGTCAGCAAGAGAAAGTCTGCTGGCAAGACTGATGTCAGAATCTTATGGTATCCCAATACATTTTCTGTATTCTATTGTTAAGGAGCAAGTCACAGTTTCCTCGCACAGTCAAGTGGGGAATTATACAAGTGAGTGAGTACCAACAGGCAGGAATCAGTGAGAACCATCTTAGAATCTGTACACTATAGTAACTTTGACTTGATATAGTTACTAGTGATGGGAAGTAGTATTGAAATATTTGTGAGATACTTAGAAAGTATCAACTTGGCAACGGATGGATAAGGTAAGGGCGGGAGAATGATTTCAAGAATATTCAACAATCAATTAGAGGAAAGATGTTAGTATTTACTGATATATAAATCTGTATTTATTTGGAGTTTTTTTGTTTGAAACATGCTCAGTTCATAACTATGTTTTTTTGCATAATTTATGTCAATTGATAGACTATGACTGATGCCTTTTGTGTTCTGATATTTAAACTCAGGAAATTTAGTTTTCAAAGAGGAAACCCACATTATTGATTTAAATATTTTCCCCAGGAATGTTGAGGCAATCACAAGAGTCTATCAGAGGTGATTGACAATCTGTTGTCAAATCTGTTACCTGATTTAAGGACTCCACTCTATTTATCTCATAAAATCTCCAGTCTGAGTCATTTTATATAAAGGAAATATAAAAAATAAATAAGCATTTAATATTTACCATTGCTATTATGATATTATGGCAGTAATTGACATATGCATTAGTGGGAAATTATTATTGTTTCCTAATAAAATAATTCATAGGCCCAGATCGAAAAGTCATTTCTTAATGATGAACCAGCTCTCTTTTTATGTAATTACATTGCTTACAGAGAGTACACAAATGAAATAGAATCCATACTAGATATTAACTCTAATTTCTACATGATTCACTTGAATTTCATTGTTCAAATATAGCTGATACAGTCAGAGTTGCTTGGAATATAAATTAATTCCCAATCATCTATTGAAATCATATCATTCTTTTTGCATTTCAGAGGCTATGGTCTGAATATTTGCATACTTTACCATGGGGATTTTGTTTCTAATATTCTGTCTTTAGTGGCCTTTTGCTTAAACCAGAATTAAAATTTTGTGCCTTTTAGAAAACTTTCTGCTCAATATTCCAGCCTGAGAGATTTTTGTGCAGTATGGAAAAATCTCTGTTTCTCACTGCACAGATGCCTTCTCTGTAAGGCAATGTTTTGCTTTTTTCTCTTAGTTCAATCTGGATACCAGACTCCTGAAAACTTAAGTAATCTAGTTTTATGTGAATTGAGTCTTTTTTTAAAAATTTTGCGTATTGAAGGAAATGTAATGTACCCTAATGAAACTTCAGCTGTCACCGCAGTACTGCATTTCAAAACATTATAGTTCATAAATTTGTCGTCTTCTCCTCATTGCTCTTTTCTTCCTAAATCCAAACTCATTCATATTCAGAATCAATTAAAGTGTTTCCATACTGCAAAGTGTCCCGTACAATCCTGGAAAATATTATTATTGTTATAGTCAAGATAAACTTGCTAAATATAGAATGAGTTCTATGATTGTAAATGCTTAGTGTTTTTAAAATCTATTCTTAACCTTCTTATTCCTACTACCATGATCTTGCTTCAGGTCTGCCTCTCCACCTGGACTATTTTAGTAGTGGAAAATAATCTTTTATTTCACTCTTCTTCCCTCAAAAACATCTTCTACATTAATGCAACTGTTCTTAAATTTTTTAAAAAAATCACATAATTTCTCTGAATTCCCATCAATTCCAGATCAAATCTCTTAGCACAGAACACAAGAATCTAGTCCCCACCAGCCTCTTCAGCTCATAGTCTCTCACTCTCTGCATTGAATCCTACACTAAAGCAATAATAAATGAATAGCATTTTTTTCCAAACACACGCCATACCCTTTATCTCTTCTAATCCTCTCATTTCTCTGTATATATTATCATCACCTCCCATTCCTTATTTATTTTTCCTTTCATTTTTTTTAAGATTGGACTCACAAATCAATCCCTTCAAAAAAAGTCCTTACTCATCCTGAGACTAAGTTCTCCCTTTTCTATTTCCCTACAGCATCCTACAATACATATATATTAACAGGTGTTACCTTTCTTAGTTGCACTGCAAATAAAGGTGTGTCATACGTTGGTTGTGTTTTATAATCAATGAAATAGAGGAAGAGGTTGTTTTAAATTTTGAGGAATATTTTGTATCACTGTATTTTCCTTCCCTCAGGCCCAACTTTCCACTCAGTGGGAAATGTAATAACTGATTTTTTCCAAAACAAAATACCTAAATTTGTGTTTTGATCTCTACGTGCTCCCTAACAAATTCTGCTGTTTATCCTTCTACAACCTACTTCTTTTATACAATTCTATAGACAGGTTTCTGCTGTCACTTATATAATCTTAACTTTATTTTTACCTTCCCCCAAATGCTGCAAATCACAACTAAGTATGGATGGTTATTCTTTTATTGTTTGTCTGTTAATTTCTTTCGGGACGAGGATCTATTGTTTTGGTCTTATCTTCGGCCATTTTGAACTCACTGCCCTACAGACTATAAACATAATCTTAATTATTTTCATTTCACTCCACATTCCAATTGGCTGACCCACCGCTGGTCTAAGGAAAGCTTTTGTTATTAGAGAGAAGATATTCATATGATGTATTGATCATCTTCTCAAACTTTCAAAACTGCTTATTCCACTTCACCGACATCTCTATCAACAGTGCCCCATGTCAGGTTGTTCCTCTTGATGTCTTCAACCATTTGCTCCTTTGCTGCTTTGAAATATGTCCTCAATCTATATGCTATTCTTTTATCTATTAGGGGCTGAGTTTCTTGAAAGAACTAACTGTGATGTTCAATTATATACCTTATATATCTCTGGTTTTAACCTGTCTCTCCCAATGGTAGCTATCACCCAAACACATTTTCGTATAAATACATTCCTTTCAAGATAAAAGCAAAATGAAGGGTATTTGGACATTTGTGACTCTGTATTATTGTATCTTCTTAGATTACAGAGCAATGCTTCTCAAATTTGTATATATCATAAAATTTTGATAGAAAATAAACTCGGTAAATGTTTTGTAACCTTAAGCATATCAATATCTTGGCAAAGGAGTTTTAGTATATCCAGATAAAATGTTAGTTCTAACACTTAGGTGGAAAAAACAACTTGAGAAATGTAGAGGAAGGAAACAGTAACGTACCAGAAAAAGTATGAATTAAACTTACTTGTCCATACTTAACGGGTCATATGACAGAACAGATGAATTGTTCCCTGCACTCTCTACCAATACCTCAATATGGAGTACTTTTTTTCACATATAGGTGGGCCTAAACTTCCAAACAATAAAGCCCACCCCCTGACCTTGGAACTCTTACAGAGGATGCTGGTCCATTTAGTAAAAAGTTTCACAGCAACTCCTAAGTTCCTGGTCCTTAGACATTTCCTTTGAAGAAGAGAAGGTCGTGTGTGTGTGTGTGTGTGTGTGTGTGTGTGTGTGTGTACATTGTGTGTATTATGGGTGTTAGTGGAAGACATAATAATTGTCTTTGCTTATATAAAGTCTTTTATGACAAGAGGGATTTTCCCTGTCTTTTAATGTCCAAAAGAATTAATAAGTAGAGGCTAAAGTGAATGTATTTGGCTCTATATAAACCAAATATTAGCTTTGAATAATCGGGATGCTAGAGACAGACTTGGAAGGCAATATGTGGTGTTGCTTGTCACAACAGGTGTTTAAACACAGATGGAATGATTGCTTGGCTAAAGTGCTTTTGAGGAGATTAAAACATCAAATGAATGGTTGTCTTAGAATGTCTCTGAGGTCCCTTCTAAACCCCAGATTACCTATTTTTTTTTTTTAATATCCTCTTCCCAAATGGCTGGTCTAAATATTAAGTGGAGAATTTCGTTCTAAATATCTGCTATAAGAAAAATCACATATTTTCTTTTATGTTTCTCCATGTAAGTAATGTGCAGTACTGCATATATGAAATAATGTACCTATTTGATTTACCATAAATATACTGCTTTTCAACTACATGGTGTTTTATCTCTTTTATAGTCTATATCACATACTTCATTGGTAAGAATGGCACTTTTTCGAAAAGATTGCACTTGCATTTTACACTTGTATTTAATATTCCTCAGTTACTTAACTAATAATGAAGATATATTTCTCCCTTAATCAATTTTTTTCTAACATTTGTGCCAGACACTGAAATTTGTATCATATTACTTAATTTTAAGAACAATACATTTTACAGATGAGGAAACTGATGTGCAGAGTAATAAACTAATTACCATAGTTGCATAATTAATAGGAGAGGAATAGGGGTATTTTTAAAAATCAGAAATACATCAAAACCTTGTTCTTAACAACTATAGTATATTTAAAACAAACAGACAAACAACAACAAAGAAGCATTTATTTTCTTCTTGAGACATCCATAAGCACAGAAGATGTTAAAGACAAACTCTTTCTTGGGAAAATTTCCTATTTTCAGCATAGAATATTCTCTTTACTAAGATTTGTCTAAAAGAAGATATTTCTTTACAGGTCAACGTTTTTTTCAGAATAGACGCTTAAACCATGAGGCTCTTTGAACCAATTGCTTCCAATGATTAATGATTTTGAAAAAGTTAACTCAATACAAACTGTGACTACCAAATAATAGTTTGAGTATGTTTTTCGTCTGTCTGTTATATCTTTACATTATTTAACAAATCAACAACTTACAAAATTACATAATTGAATATTTTTCTCTTTTTCCTTAGATCTAGGACCATCCTATTTTTTAACTTTTCTCTCCTTGAGGGTTGTTTTTTTTCCTTTCCTTCCTGTGATTTAGTTCCTTTCTTTTCCTTCTCTCTCTCTTGTTTTCTTTTTCTTTCTTTTTGGTTTATTTTTGCTGTTCATTTTTGGTTGAGGAAAGTATTGTATTTTGTTGAGGATACACGGAGGAAGGCTACTTGTCTTGTTTCTAGTTCCATAAACCTCAAGATTATTCAAAAGGAAATTTCATAAAGTGAAGTTTCTCAACACTACATGACAAGAATGTGTCAAATTTCTCTTAATAGCTCTAACTCAAACCTGGAAAATTTTAAGATGGATGGAACTAGATGAATATCTCAGCTAAACTAAACTAAAAGTAAAAAAGTTTACTTCAATTTCTTATATTTGCATAATGCTATAACATTGTATATCTGCAATGTTATAATTTTTGTGAAATATAAATCTCAAATCATTAAATTAGTCAACTTTGTATAAAACTGTTATTTATAAAAATTAAAAATTGCAGAATTATTAAGCAACAATTTTAGTTTTAAAATAGCTTATCTGTGTCACTTGTGGAAGAGTCAATAATCTGCTTAGAAACTTGAAAATTGAAATAAAATACAAGAATGTTTGTGTATAAAATATTTTTCTTATTTATTAAATAATTTATTGAAGAATTTCCATCAGATAATTCCGATATAAGTGAAAAAAGGGAGTACTAGAACATACTCTGTTTTATTGTGTTTTAATGACATAGTTCTTAATTTCTAGAGAGCAATTTCTAGTTTTTCATCAATGACATTTTGAACTCATAAGGGTTAGCTGGTAACTGATTCTGTATACAGAGTAGAAGGCAGGAGGGGAAATAGAAAACGAGTCAGTTAAGCTTATTTTTATGTCTCTACATAAACCTCTCTAGGTTTAGCAAGTTTGTTATGGCTAAGTTAGTTGTGACTAATCTGTGTTGTATAAAATATTTTCATTGAAAGATCTAGATTTTTTTGCATGTCAAGCAACAAGTTGGTCATTAATTTAACTAAAGCATTATTTTATAAAAATTCAATAGATGTACCCAAATAGAATCATGAAGGCAAGATAAGGAAGAGGTTCTATATTAGTTTGCTAGGGCTGCCATATCAAAGTCCCACAGACAAGATGGCTTAAACGACAGAAATTTACTTTTTCACAGTTCTGGAGGCTAAAAGTTTGAATCAAGATGTTGGCACGGTTGGTTCCTTCTGAGGGCCAAGAGGGAAGGATCTGTTCCAGGGACCTTTCCTTGGATTATGGATGGCTATCTCCTTGTATCTTCACACGGTTTTCCCTTTGTCCATCATTATGCCCAAACTTCATTTTCTTATAAGGGCACCAGTCATATTGGATTAGGGTCCATCTAATGACCTCATTTTGACTTAATCACCTTTGTAAAGACCCTATCTCCAAATAAGATCACATTCTGAGTATTAGGGGTTAGGACTTCAACGTATTAATTTTGGGTATGGGCATAATTCAGCTAATAACTGGTTCTTTATAGATATTTCTTTAAGTGCTTATGAAAATGTCTTTAAAGAAGATTTCCTGAGTAATTTATTTAGTGTTTCTTTTAGCCTTAGCTATACAAAGTGAGGAATTTAATGAAACCTAGAGTGGGCAGCTAGAGATCAACAAAATCAGGATGGATGTTCTCATTTGTAAAGCTATAAGCCACATTTCTGTATGAATTGAAATTTAGGTTTCCACAATTTCATTCACCTGCTTAGTATGAATCAAAGAAAATATATTATGTTTTCTTGTTATAGCTCCATATTTCCTACAAGATTTTATTGCAACTCAGTTATCTCTGTGGCAATAAGAAAATAATACAAACACACATACATGCTCACACACAAAATAAGAAATTTAGATGTACACACACATATACTGAAATGTATTAAGTCCCATGTGTTTTGCATATCGTCTCTCTAATCTGGCTGTTCAACAGTTCCTAAATTAATAAGCTAAGTATGTGGCAACTTTGTAAACTTTGACAGATTATCCATAGTCTACTAATAATTGGTGAAAAGAGAAATATTATTTCCAAAGCATCTAAGTTGAATTTCTAAATATACTTACCAGTAGAAATGACAATCCCCATCATTTTTTCACCCCTTAAATGCCTCAGCCCAGTGCTGCATGAACAAGGGCCTGAGGAATGCTCTGTTCAGTACCAAGCAAGGTATGAATTATCACTTTTTGATACACTTAAATATCCTTTCTAAGGAGAGCAGGAAGTAAAGGAATAAAAAATGTTGGTCTCCACAGTAGATATGTAGGTTGTATTTCTTCCAGATTTATTTCTACTGGGCATAGCAAATCTACGTCTCAAGACAAATCCCATTCCTAGAGACTCTGAGCGATCACATAATTTGCTCACAAAAACATATTTTAAATGAATAATTAATTATATCAAAAGTAAAAGATGAAACACCAATTAATATTCACCCCCTCTCTAGTCCAGACAAAAATTCCACTTACTGTTCCAAGGTGAAATTACCAAAACTCTTTGAACCTCTCTTGGACTTTTTCTAAAGTGAGATTGCTAGAAGATCTAAATCCTTAAAATATGTAAAGGTAGACCTATTCTCTAGTCCTATGAATTTGAAGCACTTAAAAGTGTCTAGAGTGTGGTCATGTGCCTGAGATTCAGAATATAATTAAAAAAGACCATGGATGTTGAATATAAGTTAAAGTCAAGTAACAAGGGGAGAGGACCCATTAGAGACATGAAGGATTAAGGTATAATAAAAAATTCAACATTCGTATGAATAAACATGTGTTTTAGAAAAACATTTAAAACAATGTATGCTTACTAGTAATCAGTTCTCCTTTAGGTTTAATAATGCTTTAGGGGATATCTTAATAGTTTTATATGAAGTCAGAATGCTTTCTTGCTATTTAGATAAGCATTATCCTGTTCTAGAGTAAAATAAAGCAATGTAATAATGAACCAACAATTAAGGAAGGTCTTATTTGTTACAAAGAAATTATTATACTTTGCTAGGAGCTCAGGAAAAAAAATTCTCAGGAATTATGACCATATGTGTTATAAAGTTAGAAAGTGTTTTATTCCAAAATGTAACTGTTATAACTGGAAGCTGAAAATCATGTTTCACCAATTTCTATTACTATCATGCTGCGTCCTAGAAGGCAAACACAGGAAGCTATTAATATTTATATACTAGGAATGAAGCAAACATTATAAATTAAATATTACCTGTTTTCAGAGAAGAGCACAGCAAACTGACCAAAAATCCAGCAGATGATTTCCTGTGGTAACAGTAAAAGAAAAACCACAGGAAGTCTTTAAAATAGTTAACCCTTGATATTATTAAGTCTTCCACTTTGCTATATGCAAGAGTCTTGGATTTCCTGAGGTAAATAATAAACAGGTACTTGCTAGAATTTTAGCTAAAACCTTGTATTCTTTATTTCAACATAATGTAGCTTCATTGTACTATGTGGTTTTGAGAGGAAAATCATAACAATCTACATGTAATTTGTAAACCATGTTTAAGGAGTTGCTGCAAAGGTCTGCAGAATCTAACAGAAAATTTGCTAAACTGTTTGCTAATTAAATAATCAAAAACCAATGTCAGTGAGCTGAAGTGTGAAGATGTCATTTTCTGCTAGAGGTAAAATCTGACTTCAAATTTTCCACCTCAGTCAGATGACTGCCAATCCAGAACATACTCTGGGAGATATTCTTCAAATTACAATAAAAGCCACCTTCAGTGCAGTGTCTTTATTTAATATCCATCATATTTCAGAGTCACATTGGAACTTAATAGGGGCTCAAATTATTGCAAATATGAATAGTTAGTATTTAACATTTATAAAGTTTAAATAAAACTAGAGAAAAAAGGATACTACTTAAAAATTAGTCTTTATTATCTTTCCTGAAATCCTTTGTCCCAGTAATAAAACTCTGTACATAATTCAGAACTCATGGAGATCTTTTATACTAAATGCAAGTACTCTCATAAGACTAATATTACAAGTAATTTACAAGTGTTTTAGTAAGTTCAAAAATTATTTAAATCATTTCTCAGTGTCTTTTACAATTATACATGTGTCAAGCATGAGCAGGAAAAATGTCTTTTGAATTTGTTCAATATAGCATAGTATCACATTAATACTTGGGCAAGGCCACTAATTGGTAATAATAATGTCTGCACATTGTGTTGAAAACAATAGTTGGGCAATCTTTTGTGAAGAAGTAAATTTTAGGAACTCTTTCTACTGAATTATATCAATCTCTTGCAAAAGGTCAGACGTTAGAAATGGAGATTTCATAGAAGCATACAGTTTAAAGAATCCCATATTTTACGTTATGGTTTTCTTTACGTAAGTTTTCAAACATATATCCTAAGTTTCTTTAATATAATGTTTGAGTCTTTTTAAGTTAGCAATGTACAAGAGGATAATTAAATTATCTAAGGAAGAACCAAGGCTACTGTAGTATTTCATGCAGCAAGCATTATGCACAATAAATAACCTTGCAAATGAAGAAATTAGCTGTGAATGCTTTAATTGTTTTGATTTATATTTTAAAAATTCAAAATCAACTCCTTAAAAATACTCTTCTATTAACTATATACAATATAGAGGGATTTCCAAAATATATAATTTTAATAAAGAACATTTTTGTGTCTTGAGGATGACTCTATATGAACTTGATAGAATAAAGGGAGACTTTCCATTTCATAGTTATTCTGAATCCATATATGAAAAACTACCAGGAAAAAAACAATAACTATCATGTATTGTTTTCAAGTGTTCCATATAATATTTTACTTAACTAATTTCATTTAAATTTACAGAAAACCTATGAGATAGTTATTGTATTTCCTCTCTATTAGTAGTAAATTGGAGCTAAACAAAATACAGTTAGTAAGCAGCATAGCTGAAATTCAAACTTAGTTCTAATCTCAACGCCTGTGCTACCTCTTTCATAATAAGACCTATCTCTCGAAGTATAGTGTACACCAGCATACACATACACACTCTTATTAACTCCCTTGAAATATCCTTATGAATTAAAATATTCCTTCGCTGGGTTCTAAATTTTTTTGATAGCAAAATTTACAAATATAGAGACAGCATTTCAAATAATTATTTGTATATAGTAATAAACCAATATTTATTAATTATATATATATGCTTATGAAAATACATAATACTATTGTTGGTAAAATTCAACTTTTAGGGGAATTGCCACTTTATCCATTATTATAATATTAAGGAGCTAGTTGTGAGAAAGGAAAGGTGGATTCTGATCTCAAAATCACAAGGCTAGCATATAAAAATTCACATCAATTTTCCTCAACTGGAAAATGAATGTATTTAAATGATAGTCCTTCAAGTGCCTTGAGAAATAAAAGTTCTTTAGTTCTATGAACATGCCTGAAATTGCAGTTAGTGATTATCTAAATAGCGGTTTAAAGAATATTAAGGACTCAGTTAATAAGCTGTCTCAGTGATGAAATTAAATTTAATTCATTGTGCCTGCCCTAGAGGAACTTAAAAGACAGGGCATCAACTTATGAAAATTAAATGACAGATAATCAACAGTAAAGGTAATAAGAGAAGATGCTATCATACAATGCCTGTAATTCCATTTTCAAATGAACAGTATGGGTAATTATTTCTCTGAGTTCATAGGAAGGTACAAGTTAGAATGTTCTGGAGGGTTACAACACAGGAAAAGAGATTTATTAGATCTCAAAAAGGGGGCAGTCTTGCCTCAAGTAGCAAGCAGAAAAGATTTTCTAGTTTATATCAAAATAATTACACATGGAGAACAACGCTAGGGTCTAAAACAAAATATTTAAAAGAGCAAGTAGGACTCTGCTCTCATGGAGCTTTTAATCTGTTTAGTAATGTTTGTATAAATAGTCAAATTTTATTCTGTAACTTCCTAAATATTAATATTTTGAATAATATGGTAAAACTTTTTAAATTTGAGAGTAGAGTACACAAATACTTCAATACTTTATTGGATTTTACTCATATTTGACTTTTTCTGTGTGTGACTCAATTTTCATAAAATAAAAATATTTTGCAATAAATATACGTTATGTGCTATTAACATATTTATAATAACATAGTCAACACATTTTACTACATTTAGCATAAGTAAAATACATGTCAAACTAATAGGTAGAGAATTAATCTGTTTAAAATTTTGTAAGTTCACCCAATTTGGGCAATCAAACCAATTTTGTAATTATAATGGCTGTTTTATGAAATTTTTAAATTATTTTGCTAGAATTAGGTCATGTAACAAAGATAAGGACAATGATACAATTGTCAATTAAAGTTGATAGGAAGGACATCTTTTTATTAATATTCAGGTACTAACTGGGTTTTACAATTTTAAAAAAGCTAACTACCTCCAAACTTGCAACTTCGGAGACATTGATATTGTTTGATTCTATGGAGAAATCTTTTGCTGACAGTTTTAGGGATGAAAAGAGAGTTTCCAAGGTTAAGAGAATTTCAGTGTAATATGAAATGGTGTCTGTTCAATAAAGAGAGGATGCTCTTCAGAATTCAATTTTTATATTGATAAAAAATACATATCTATTTCTTTCCAGGGTAAAGTGAAGTATGTAACACATTATTTATTTGCTTATTACCTCTTTGGGGCCAAGTTAACTTAGTAACTATGCAATGGTATCATTTAAAATTTTAAGATATAACAAAAGTTATCTCTTCAAATTCTCTTTCCTTTTAACAATAAAGAGCAAAATAAAATAAATTAAAAGCACATATAATCAAAAGAGTATACATGAGAAACCTCACCAAGTGGTTATATTTAATGAGATATACATGTAGAACAATAATTTACATTTTAAAATATTCATATTCACTTATAAATGAACTCAATAAGTCATTCCCTGATTTACCTTCATTGTGGCTCATGACTCTTTCCAATCTTGAATTGTTAACTTAGTTTTCCTATTTATATCTGAACTTTC
Source organism: Ceratotherium simum simum (assembly GCF_057802395.1). NCBI lineage: Eukaryota > Metazoa > Chordata > Mammalia > Perissodactyla > Rhinocerotidae > Ceratotherium > Ceratotherium simum. The sequence continues at coordinate 24,962,280 of NC_141911.1, forward strand.
TAAAATTATTTCTGCTTTAAACTGTCTTCTTGGGGTCTTCTTACTATTTTAAGGCTACAATAGATTTGCGTTTGGTGGAAAGCAGATAGTGTAGCAGGAGGTTTATTTACTTCTGTCTTGAAATAAATAGCAAGTTTTGATATATACAAGAACATTATAGTTAAGTAATTTGAAAGAGATTAGATATTTTTAGCCAGTTATATAGTCTAAATGTTTCTACATAATGACCAAATATAATAGCTAGATGCACCTTGGATCTCATTTATTTTATGATGACTGTATACATAAAATTCATTGGTTAGAATGTATTAAAATTTTGTATATCTCAATCTATTTCTGTTTTAGCATAGGAATAAATACTGAAAAAGAAAATAAGCTAACTAACATTCAAGTGTCAAAAATTATTTTTAATTAATTACACTCTAGATAATAAAGGTATACCTGTCTTACTTTGCTTGATTTGGTGTTGCAGTGTGGTTTAGTTTGGGGTCTGGGAATACTATGAAATGCTAGTGTTGTCATACTGAGCATACAAGAAACCAGAATTGGTCTTCTGTGTAAACTGCTCCCTGGATGTAGATTTAAAGCATAGTTCATTCTTCTAGGCAACCAGAACACCACTTAGTGAATTACTGTTTGTGTTAAAGGCTAATTCAATAGCACACCTCCGAATTAGCTTTCTCAGACAGGCAATTCTCACCCAATAAATTGTAAGGCACAGAACTCTAGAGAGTGGAAACATTATTGAAAAAAATCTCCAAAACCATTTATATACCAAGAAATATCTCTAATTTAAATATATGATATTCATCACACATATATGTAACTTTTTGTCAATGTAGTTAGAAATTGTTGACATTATTAAAATATATTAATTTAAAAGCTTGACTGAATTTCGTGCCATTGTTACCATTATCTCAATCAGTTGTTATTAGAACTTCTGTTATGTAAGGGTCTACATATTTTTAATGTGAAAATGTAGTCATGCATTAAGTAATTAAGAACTATTTACCTGAAGCATATTATAACTATCCGAGGTAATAAATTAACTGAATGTAGAGTGCCATTAGTTATAATACTTTCTTTTAGTATTACAAAAATGAAAAATAAAATTCCGTAGATTAAATTATTACATATTAAAATGTGGGAAAATGTGCATCTTAGAATCAATGAAATGGGTATATTTCTTTGAAAGTTATGTCTTTGCTGACCATAATACAATGAAATTTCTCGTTACTTTGTGTAACATAATAGTTTTATGAGAGTAAAAGTTCAAACTCTGTTACAAAATTTGTGCTTCCAGCCAAGATGAAGGAACAGGGAAAGGATTCAGTCCCCTACTGGAAACAACTAAAAAATCAAGACAAAATATATGAAACAATTTTTTAAGACATTGGGCATCAGGAAACAAAGGACAGTGATCCCTGTGAGACAGGCAATGAACAATGTGAGAACTATGCTCGCCCCAGGTCGTGGGCCAGGAAGTTTCTAGACCATGGCACAAGTAAAGGGATCTTAACAAAGAACCCATCAGTCTCCCTGAATTGAGGAGATGAAACTGGAGTCTGGAGAGGCTAACACAGCTAGAGTTCAAAGGACAAAGTACTGGAAAGGGGAGAACCACCCAGAGAAAAAAATCTAGACAGCTAAACATCTGCAGAAATTCTTCCTTGAGGCTTCAACTGAGTTCTGAACAGCACAAGCATGTAAGAAAATGATCTATGGTGGGAGAAAGAACAATCTGAAAGGATTAGAGGGAACAATTCCTGTAGCTCACATAGGACTAGGAATAGTTTCTTTGCCCACCATCCAAAGTCTAATACTTTACAACTGAAGAAGGAAAGCATCAGGTAGAGTATTCAAGAGTCTTGCCCGAGGAGTGAGACAAATTTGGCACTAGGTTAAACACTGTTCTGATCCCCATTGACAAAACTTAAAAGCAAGTTGCAAAAGGTTCAAACCGTTTTCAAGTAATTTAATTTCATCCCAGAGAAAAGCTCAGTAATATTTATAGGAATACAAAAATATTAAGTAACCAACAAGAAGAATATTAAGCACCCACAATGCCTTCTAGCCAATCAAAATTCACCAGACACACAAAGAATCAGGAAAATACAACACACAATGAGAAGAAATACCAATCAATTCAAAACAACACATGATAGAGATGATTGAATAAGTAGACAAGGACATTAAAAGAGATATTATGACTGTTTTCCATTAGTTCAAAAAACTAGAGGAAAGATTTAATGTATTAATTAGAAATATGGAAGATATAACTAAGAAATGAATTTCTAATGTAAATAGGAGTAATACAACAAAGTCTTTTTCTCTGAAAATGTAAATATATAGGTTGCCTATTAAAAAATAAGAACAAAAGTAAACATAGACAAACATTGTATATCAAAAATCAACAAGTGAGACTACATCAAATAATAAAGCTCTACACAGCAAAAGAAACAATTAACAAAATGAAAAGACAACCTTCAGAATGGGAGAAAATATTTGCTTTTGTTGCTTGTACATTTGGTATCATATCCAAAAAATCATTGCCAAGATCAATGTTGAGCTTTTTCCTGATGTTTTATTCCAGGAATTTTATGGCGTCAGGTCTTATACTTAAGTCGTAAACTATTTTAAGTTAATTTTTGTGAGTGGTGTAAGATAGAGGTCCAAGTTCATTCTTTCACGTGTGAATATACACTTTTCCCATTGCCATTTATTCAAGAGGCTATCCTTTTCCCATCGAGTATTTTTGACTTCCGTGTCAAATATTTGTTGACCACATATGCGTGGGTTTAAGACTTAAATATAAGCCTGACACCATAAAATTCCTGAAATAAAACATAGGGAAAAAGTTCAACATTGATCTTGGCAATGATTTTTTGGATATGATACCAAAAGTACAAGCAACAAAAGCAAAAATCAACATGAGACTACATCAAATTAAAAATCTCTACACAGGAAACAATTAACAAAATGAAAAGGCAACCTACAGAGTGGGAGAACATATTTGTAAATCGTATATTTGATAAGAGGTTAATATCCAAAATATATAAGAAACTCAAACAACTCAATAGCAAAAAAAGCAAATAATCTGATTAAAAAATGTGCAAATGACCTGAATAGACATTTTTCCAAAGCAGACAAACAAATGGCCAATAGGAACATGAAAAGATGCTAAATATCACTAATCATCAGGGAAATGCAAATCAAAACCACAATGAGATATCATCTCACACCTGTTAGAATGGCTATTATTAAAGAGACATGAAATAACAAGTGTTCACGAAGATGTGGAGAAAAGGAAACCCTTGTGCACTGTTGGTGGGAATGTAAATGGGTGCAACCACTATAGAAAACAGTATGAAAGTTCCTCAAGAAAATTAAAAATAGAACTACCATATGATCCAGCAATTCCACTTCTGGGCATTTATCCAAAGAAAACAAAAACACTAACTCAAAAAGACATATACACCCCTGTGTTCATTGCAGCATTGTTTACAATAGCCAAGATATGGAAACAACTTAAGTGTCCATTGACAGATGAATGAATAAAGAAAATGTGATATATATATGCACACACACAATGGTACACAGTGGAATATTATTCAGCCATAAAAAAAAGGGGAGCCTTGCCATTTGCGACAACATGGTTGGACCTTGAGGTAATTATGCCAAGTGAAATAAGCCAGACAGACAAAGACAAATATTGTATTATCTTACTTATATGTGGAATCTAAAAAAGTCAAATTCATAAAAACAGAAGGTATGTTTGGTGGCTGAATGGTATGAATGGTGGTTGCCAGGGTCTGGGGGTAGGGAAAATGGGAAGATGTTTGTCAAAGGTACAAACTTTCAGTTATAAGATGAATAAGTTCTGGGGATCCAATATACGGTATGGTGACTACAGTTAACAATAGTCTATTGTACACTTGAAATTTGCTAAGAGTGTGGATCTCAAATGTTACCACACACACACTCACTCACACGTGGTAACTATGTGATGTGATGGATGTGTTAACTAACCTTATCGTGGTAATCATTTCACAATATATACATATATCAAATCATCACATTGTGCACCTTAAACTTACAGTCTTATATATCAATTATATCTCAATAAAGCCAGACAGGAAACAAAAGCAAAAAAATAAAAATAAAAACCAAAACAAAAGAATAGTTTAACCACTCATTTTACTCTGACCAGAATCTGAGATTATATATTAATTATTCATGTGTGTCATGGCTTTGTCTATTAGTGATTTAAATTCTGTAAAAAAAATTCATTTGATACATGCTCCTTTTCATGTTTTAAATGTTATTTTAATGTTTTTCTATAATCATAGCTGAATCTTGTAATATGTTCATTTGTCATTATTATCCTCTGACATATAGCACTTAACTGAATAATGAGCATTAATATTCAATGGACCATCTAGCATATAATATCTCAGTAAGTTATACTACATAGTCAATCAAAAAATTATTTTAGTTGTGTTAGTGTTTTAAATAATGAATGTAAATTACTTAATCTTTGGTAAAACCAAACTCAAATTTAAATGTACTTTTTGAAACAGTTACCAGACTCTACCAAGTTATGTACCTTATAATTACGTAGAAAACATTTGAAAATCATTGGAAAAAATTCTCTATGGGATAATTACAGAGTTTAAAATACATGAAGTAAAGCAATTTTGTTGTTTTTCCCTCTGGATTTAAAATATTTCCACCCAATTTTTGAAAAGATGTGTTTGGTAATTCTGTGGTGACCTAAAATTGTGCGGTGTTATTAAAATAGCATAAAATGATTGTTATTTGACTCTATCAAGGCAAAATTAACATACCTACTTAGAGAAGTATGTCAGTTCTGTGAAATGTGAGACTGATTTGTGAATTAAATTCACACGGACACATACAGCTTATAAATTGATAGTGTCTATTATATATCACCTATAAGTATAAAATAAAGGTATTGTCCATAAGGTAAGTTTTCCTATATTTCATAATATTTTTCAAATTATTTCAGCGTAACGTCACAAATTATTGGCATGTAGAGTTAAATTTTAAAGTTATAAATTAAAAAGTTTCAGAATATATTTTATAGTTATCTAATCTTACTAAAACTTAGATGAGTTAATTGTAAAGTTAACAGAAAGACTTATAGTACTGTTCTTGAAGTTGTATACTTGAATTGAAATCACAAACTCACATATTATATTACAGGCTAGATCTTCTAAATGTAGAGAACAAATAGCCATATTTTTAAAATATGCTCTAAAGGACCTACTTAGATTGCTTGTGATAATACATTGTTAAGGGGAGAAAAGAAACTAAAATAATCCTTTAATCAGCCGTCTATCTTCAGGGCCTTCAGGCAAATAAATGTCTAAATCATTTCTAAGAGCTGTGTCTTATGTTCATGAAGATAAAGAACCTTGCCATGAACTAATAGTAAATGGTCATATTATTTAATGTATTTTTAGTTCTCTATAAACTCATCATATTTTTGTACATGGCTATGTTTTAAATAAAATGATAGTTCTTAAAGTTACGACTGTAAAATGGCTAAATTTGAGTTACATAAAAATATTTTCAGAAGCAGCTGACAGTGAGATTCCACTTAACCTGGCCTGATTGAAACTAAAAGTTATCAATTAACACCTTGATCATTTTATTGCTGGGCCTAGTATTGTGCCTAGGCATTCCTTACATATTTGTTAGATAAATGAATGAATTTAATTAATGTATTGATTTTTAAAATGAATCTAAGACCTTAATCATGTTTATTTTCAAAGCCAGGTAGCATCACTTTACTGTACAGGAATGTTTAAATCCAAAGATGGGATGATTTGTTATACTTTCTGGGTAGTTATCTGATATCCAAAACAAAGTTTATCTAGAAGTTTCAGATATTTCTCAAGGTTTTGGCTAAAGGCACTATGCAATATTTTTTTCTTTCTTATTATATGATGAGTTAAACTCTTTTCTAATGACCTCACCTCAGTCTATAATGATGAGTTGAAAAGATTGCATTATATCCTCTCTTCTTTCCCTTGTCTGAATATTATGTTCCCTCATTTTCCATCTCTAGTTCCCTTGAGGCATATTTTTTCAATAAGGTCAAAAATAGACTTATCGATTGTGTCTGACAAGTGTCAAGTCTTTTCTATCAAAAAAAAGAGAAGAAAACAACACCTGAAAATCTGATCAAAGCTAGTGAGATGGTTGGTGTCGCATTAAAAAGGAAGATTCATTATTTCCCCACTTACAACTCTTTTTTTTATTTGTGAAGTTATATCATATTTTCTTTTTTCAGAGATTATTTTTAATTTAATGTTCTATCAAGGGGCTTAGATTTTCATTACCTTCAATGAGTAACTTTATAATACCTTGAAGGCTATATATTTCAATTAAGTAAGGAATCAGTGAATTTGGTTGTAGATACATCTAAATCTTTCTTATAAGATGTGAAGCTCTTCTATTCATATAATTTACTTGAAAATTTGTTAATTAAGATATTTCTATGAAAAGTCATTATTTTCCCACTGTTATTATTCTAAAAAAATATTAATTTTGTTTTAAAAATAAAACTACATTCTCATGTAAAGAAATAATAACATATGAAAATTCACATATACAAAATACATTTAAAATCTCAAAATATATTTTAATAATTTTGCCAAAAAATGTGCTATAAGATTCTTTACTCAAAAGTTATGAATCTTAATAGATTATGGTATTTGACTTTTAATCTTTATTTACACTATTGTTTTCAATATATCTAATAGATAAAATGACTTAAATATTAATAACTAAGTTAATTTTGAAGATATGTCTTCAGTTTGGGATTAGTTAGCGCACATTTACCGTCAAACATTGCAGACTTCTGCTTCTAAGACAAAGAATGTTGCAAGAGAATATTACTTTCACTCTAATAATGAGAAAAAGCCAGATAAGCAACAAAAGCATAGTTTTAAAAACCCATCAGAGATATAAGGAGGCAAAGAAACATTAGTGAACTAAAATCCATGAAGTGACAAACCCCTCCTAGGAGAAAGAGAGCTTAAGTCGGCTTCATCCCTGAAGGAGAACTCATAAAAGAACAGGGTAAGGAGAAACAAGCCAAAATTAAAATATAATGATAATAATGGCCAAGTGTTGTCTGGCATGATGGTTTAGAATCCTGAAGGGCCCCAGCCTGCAAGCGAGTCTTCATCTACTTGGGAACTCTTTCCCAAGTCCTTACTGAGAGCAGGAGTTGTAGCCGAACCGTGAAAGAGCAGAAGAGTGAGTGGAGAAAACTTTCCTGAGGCGCTTGGAGCCCACAGAAGGCTGAGGGCAGGGCAGGATAATTGAGAGAAACCAAGCTGAGGACATTCTGGGCCTTCAGTAACTAGGAGGCTGTGGCTGCTGCACAGTGATGGGAGGGCAGAACAAGGAAGAGAAACTCATTACAGGTAAACATTCCGATTCCTGGGAAATATCAGGCATGGCTGCTACAGGCTGTGTGGCAGATGAACTGAAAACAATGCCTCTGAGGCACGTTGTGTCTCAGATTCTGAAGCACTGCAGCCTAAGGATGGGGCAGGATAGGAAAGGTGAGAGGAATTTTTCCAAGGCTTTCCAGGCTTTCACTGAATGCTGGACCACAGCCCTACGAAGGGTGGGCTCAGGGCAGCAGGGCAGAGGAGAGGGAGGGAGAGAGCGCCTGAATGTCATAAAGCCGGCAGCAGGAGTGGATAGCAAACCGAATTCCTCAGTAACCCAAACGTCTGAGAGCCAAATCTCCCGTGGTTTAGAGTGTTAGCAGCATGCATATATGAAAGAGATTTTTACAGTGTCCTTGGTACTAAGATGCCAAGCTCTGCTGAAGGGAATATGCCTCATCAATATTGAATTTGATCTAACCAAAGCATTAGCTTGGCCTAGAACTTCTCAAAAACAGATTTATTGACTCAGAGACTCACATTATTGTCCTGACAGAGAATGTGTGCCATTTTCTGAAGGTAATACTATTTATCTAACTTTTACCTTAATTTTTTAAAATTATGAGATATGAAAAGGAGTCATAAAATGTAAAGGAGAGGAAAAAATCAGTAAACTTGAATATTGACTTTTAAAATCATCTAAACTGAAACATACGCAGAAAATACAGAATATTAATAACTATCACTGGAACATTTGAGATCTGTGGGACATAAGAAATGTCCTACAAATGTAAAATGAAGTCCAAGAAGGAAAAAGAAAGATTAGAACAGGAAAAAATAACTGAAGACACAATTGCTAAGATTTTCAAAATTTAATAAAAGACATTAACCCATAGAATCAAGAGTCTCAGCCAACATTATTCAGGAGGAGAAAAATAGAGCTGTACCTAGGTATATCCAAGTCAAATTGAAGAAAATCAAATATAAAGAGAAAATTTGTAAAAACTGTGTGTAGACTGACTACCAGCTCCCCAAAGATGTCCATAGCCTAATCTCCAGAATTTGGGAATATAATTTTATTTATTTATTTATTTTTTCCCCCAAAGTCCCAGTAGATAGTTGTATGTCATAGCTGCACAACCTTTTAGTTGCTGTATGTGGGACGTGGCCTCAGCATGGTGCGATGGTGGGAGCCCGGGATCTGAACCGGGGCCGCCAGCAGCATGGGGAGCGCACACTTAACTGCTAAGCCACAGGCCCGGCCCCAGAATTTGGGAATATGTTATCTTACATGCCAAAAGGAACTTTGCAGATGTGATTAAGTGAAGGATATGGATATGGAGAGATTATCCTGAACTATCCAGGGGGGCTCAATATAATCACAAAGGTCCTCCTTATAAGGGAAAAAGGGAGATAAAAGAGTGAGAGTCAGAGAAGGAGACAATGGAAGCCAGGAATAGAGCAGAGACATATTTGAAGATGCTATGTTGCTGGCTTTGAAGATGGAGGAAGGAGCCACAAGCCAAGGAATGCAGGGAGTCTCTAGAAGCTGTGAAAGACAGATTCTCTCCTAGACCCTCTAGAAGGAATACGGCACTACCAATGCCTTGATTTTAGCCCAATGAGACCATTTCAGACTTCTAACTTCCAGAATTGTAAGAGAATTAATTTGTATTCTTTAAGCCATCCAATTTATGGTAATTTGCCACAGCATCAATAGGAAAGTAATACAAGCTGTCAGAGGAAAAAGCCATAGGGCATATTGAAAAACAATAATAAAAATGGCTAAACTCTCATCAGAAAGAATACAAGTCGGGATATGATGGAACGATATCTTTAAAAGGCTAAATAAAAAAGTAAATGAATGAAAATTCAATAGTTAATTAAACTATCCACCTAGAATTCAATTTCTAGCAAAAGTACTCCTCAAAAATTGAAGATAAAAAAACAACACTTTGAGAAGGACAAAAACTGAAAAAATTCCTCTTCAGCAGACTGTCTCTATAAGAATTATTAAAATAACAACAACAAAGTTGTGCCGACTGAAAGCTGATTATATTAGATGAAAACCTAGATTTTCAGAAACAGACAAATGAAGAATACCAGAAAGGATTAATCAATCTCTTTCTTTCTCGATTAGAAAATAAAGTAAAGTGGCATTTAATATAGCTTTAACATCGAATAACTAAGCAGAAGTCTAACAAATTTAACAAAAGCAGTGAAATAACTCTAAGGAAAACCTAAATAATGGAGAGGCATACCACATTCGTGGATTGGAAAACTCAATATTTTTATGGTGTTCTTCCAAAGTTGATCTATAGATTTAAATAAAGTGCAATCAAAATCTCAGAAGACATTTTTTTGGCAGAAATTTCTATACGATTCTAAAACATATATGGAAATTCAAGATATCTAGACTAAACTATTTTGATAGAAAAAAATAAAAGAAAGAAAAGAAAATGATACAGCCTCCACACTACTTCACAATTTTGGCATAGGCAGAGATATCTTACACAGCACACAAAAAGCAAAACCAAAAAAGAAAAAAATAATAAATAGAACTTCATAAAAAATTAAAAAATTTGTTTATCAAAAGGCTCCATTAAGGAAATTAATAGGCTAAGGCAAGCCACAGAATAAGACACACACACACGCATGCACACATGCATACACATGCACACACACACAAAACATATATATCTGCTAAAGGAGTATGTACAGAACTTCTAAAAATCCATATAAAATGATATATGACCCAATAAATGGACAAAAGACTTGAACAGAAACTTTGAACAACAAGAATATGAATGTCCAATAAGTACACTAAAAGATGTTCATCATCATTATTCATCAGGAAAATTAAAATTAATACAACAGTGAGATACCATCCCATACTCACTAGAATGGCTAAAGTCAAGAAGAGTGACAAGAACATGATTTTAAAAAGATGTAGCACATGTGGAACTCGCATTTGAGTGTAATAAAATAAGCCACTTTGGACAACATTTCAGCAGCGTTTTATAAAATTAAACATAAATCTACTTATACCAAAGACATTTCACTACTAAATATTTACCTGGAAAATGAAAACATATTCACACAAAAATATTTATCTATGAATATTCCTCACATCCTTATTCATAATAGCTCTAAACAGGAAACAACTCAGGTAACCATCCACAGGTGAATGGGTAAGCAAATATTGATATATTCATGTAATGAAATACTACTCAGTGTTAAAAATGAAAGAATAGATATTATACATAGTAACATGAATAGTTCTCAGAAAAACTTATGTTGAACAAAAGATGCTAGACACAAAAGAGTACGTACTGGATGACTGATTTCATTTACATGAGGTCCAAATCAGGCAAAACTTTTGTGGTGATGGAAATCTGGGCTGCATTAGGACTCTGTTGTCCCTAAGCACATTTGCTTTAATGGGATCCTTCTCCTACATGCATGCAAAAAAAAAAAAAGTTATTGTACTTTATGACTCTTCTAGTATAATGAAAAATATTATGTAACATTTCCTTCAACCTGAAGTTCATGTTTCCTTTCTGATTTAAAATAAATTAACACAGTTCCATAGGCCCCTAAGGGTATTATGGGCACTAGGTACTGTATCTGGACTGGAATCAGAATGGTGCTTCTCTCTGGGGTAGGAAGTTGAGCTTGGAAATTGACAGGAAAGTCCAGAAAGATCTTGATGTGGTGATGGTAATATTATATATCTTGATAGGGATAATGTTTATATTGAGTGTGTGAGATTGTCAAAACTGAATATTTGAGATCTATGTGTGTACTAATATGTAAATTCTATCTCAAAACAAGCTAAATACAGGGCCAGCCCTGGTGGCCTAGTGGTTAAGTTCAGCATGCTCTGCTTTGGTGGCCTGGGTTCCATTCCCGGTGCAGAAGTACACCACTTATCTGTCAGTGGCCATGCTGTGGTGGCAGCTTACATACAAACAGAGGAAGATTGGCAGTGGATGTTAGCTCAGGGTGAATCTTCCTCAACAAAAAACAACCACAAAAAAACCAAACTAAATATATAAATCAAAATATCCAAATCCAAATGTATCATATCTCCAAATATATGTTTAGAGATAAATTAAATACTGAGTGAGATTAGAAATTAATTCTTGCCTTCCTAAAAGACTATTTTATTCCTTCATTCTCATTGCTCTATGATTCCTATCCCAGATCACCCAAGAAGTGTTACAGCCTCACAAAGTCCTTCTTTTGGTCCAGCTTAGTATTGTCTTTACATTATGTACATAACATAATCATACTCCGAGTGCGAAACCATATGGCTTGGTCTCTGTAAATTAACAGAGCTAAACAGGAATCAGTAATTAAAAAGGAATCCCTATCTTTACTTCTGTCTCTGGAGACCGAAATGTGATACTCTTTTTTTTTTCCCGCCCTATAATATTTGTTTTTAGAGATTGCATTTCTCAATCTGGTAAAGCTTCCTAGCGACCTACCCATACTTTACCATAAAGAAAGAAGAGTGACCTGACCTATGAGATAACTTCCTTTTTCTGGACACATGGATTAATCCAGGGACGGGCCCATGATCCAATTAGGGCCAATTAGAAACCTTTTGAAGAGGCTGATATCTGAAAGGATGGAATCTCCTCTTCTGAGATAAAATGCTGGTTTGCCCCATGTAAATCTGGAGTTGCCTGGGATCATCTTTGCTGCTGGGTGGAAGGACTATTGCAGAAAATGGGGCCAACAATAAGCAAAACATTTGAGAGTAAAAAAAGACTCATGATGACATTGATGAGCACCTGAAAAGATCTGTGTCTAAAGCCAGAATCAACGTGAGCTTTAAGTTATAAGAGCCAGGTAGTCTCTTTCGTGTACAACTAGTTTGAGCGTGGTTTCTATCAGTTACAAGTAAAAACAGTCTGACTAATGCCAGCTCTATTCCTAACCTACACGGACACTTCCCCAAAGTCATTCTATCTATTCTTGAATTTTCTAGCAATTACCTGCATCCCTGGAAGTTTTTTTTTGTGCCAATGTTTCACACACACTTTGGCCATGAAGCTTTTCTCTATTCCTCTTTCCCACTACTCTCTATCTTTTAATTATTAGAGGAATTGAACATCCCCCCCGCACGCATGCCAACAAGCATGAACTCTGTTTTTAAGGAAGAGAAAAGGGTGGGAAATGGCAAGGAGAACATAGGGGTGGCCATGAACATTTCCACATTAATAATTTTTCTGTCTCTTTTCTTGCAAGAATTGTTTGAAATATAATCTTGTTTGCAGCCATAATTATCATTAGCTATTTATAATAAATTCAATGTTGAAATAAGAAAAACACATTACATATTAAAATTTAATTTCGAGTAAAATAAATGCAAAAACACTGGTAGGAACAATTATTTACATCTATTTATATATTTTCTATATATTTATGCTCATTCATATGGATGGCTAAGATATATTTACATATTTGTTATCTATATATTGTTTAAAAAATAAAGTTAGCTTTCTCTGGATGAGAAAATGTGCATTTTAACTTTTCAGTAGAGCCTAAATTACTATGATGTCTCCCATGAACTTTTACAGGTAAATTTTTAAAACTATATAAAGCAGGACTAAGCAACCACATAAGTATATCAACAGAAATTAACATGTGTGGCTTTGTGATATATCTGAAGAAAAATTGCTTAGACAGGAAGGCTAACAGGTAATCCATTAGTCCTTGAGCATTCTTGTGTGTGCTCTGTATTTCCACATCCATTATGTATGTTAAGGAGTAGGACATGGACCATTTCTCTTCACTTATATTCCATATTCCTATTGGTATGTTGAACTCAAGGAATGTTAACATATCTCAAGTATAACATCAAGAATTTTTCTTGTTTGCTCCGTAGTTACATAGTATAATTTTTGTTTATTTAAAATTGTATTTGCAAGAACAGAAATCAACTCAAGTTTTTGTTTGTTTTTTATTGAGGTCACATGGTTTATAACATTATATAAATATCAAGTGTACATCATTATGTTTCAACTTCTGTATAGACTGCATTGTGTTCACCACCAAAAGTCTAGTTGCCATCTGTCACCATACACATATGCCTCTTTACTCCCTTTGCTCTCTCCCTACCCCCTTACCCTCTGGTAACCACCAGTCTATTCTCCATATCTATGTGTTTGTTTATCTTCCACATATGAGTGAAATCATATGGTAATTGTCTTTCTCTATCTGACTGACTTACCTTGGCATAATACCCTCAAGGTCCATCCATGTTGTTGTAAATGGTAAGATTTTGTCTATTTTTTATGGCCGAGTAGTATTTCATTGTATATATACAAGTTGTTTTAAGTATTGACACAAAATAACCACTAACCATCCTATAGATAAGAGAGACAAGGTGAGTTTTACTTGAGCCACAGTGAGGATTATAACCCCGGAAGGCCTTTTCCAGAGAGGAAGAAAATTTTCCAGAGAAGCATGGTTTTCAGTACAGTCTTATACCTTTCTACAACAAAGAACATACATTAAACACACCCAGGGTACATATTCATCCAAACCTCAAAGAGGTATTCAGTCACAAATTAGCAGGTCAACACGACCCTGATGTCAGGAAAGAGACTAATGTGGGTGTTACCAAAGGCATGGTGAAGAACTGTACTTGATCCAAAGATAAGGATGAGAACCACGAAGCAGAGAGTCATTAGATTTCCAGATAATATTTTCTTTTCCACTGTCTACTCCCTCAGCAGAAAGCTGGCCATGCTTTTTACAGGACCACCGATGAACCCATATCCTCTAGTTCTGCATGTTAGAATTCCTCAACCACATCCACAACCACCTAGTAGTCTCTCACTTCCAACTCCAAATTAAGGGTAGAGAAAAGTCTAATTAATAGATTTTGGGTCAGGGGTCCTCTCCCTTCATTGATTTAGCTATAGTGAGGGTGTGCGTATCTTATTTGAAGGCCTTTGTGAAACATCTCACTTCCACTGTTCTTATATTACATTCTGCTGGCCAGATCATATTGTATGAAAGACAAATCAACACCAACAAAATAAACCTATTTCCTGTTTTTGCTAGGTTCTGAGTATGGGTTCCACTCTAAGGGTTCAATCAAATGTAGAGTTTAAAATTAGAAGATTAGTTACAACTGTATGTAAACAGCACAGTGCAAACACTTTCCTCTCCTTTCCAGATGTGCATACTAAAACACTAACAAGCAAGCTGGTGAAATGACTCATTACTTTCTACTTTGTTTAGGGATTCCACAGAAGGTATGCCAACATGGTTAATGCTGAGTTGTGAGGATTTTTTACTCATGGTGGTGGATTTGCCACCAACAGTATTTAGAATGAAAACAGAAACAGATATTAAAGAATGCATCTTAGTATTTGAATTACTCCATCTTCTCAAGTAGTCTTCAAAATTATCAAATTATTACAAGTAACAATTACAGTATTTCAAAACGATATACAACTAACTAATTTAAGTTCACAGTCTGATTTCATCAAAATATCTGAAATTCAATAAATATTCTGTTTTAGATATCTCAGTTTTAAAAAGCACAGTAACTTTTAAGAGTAGCATAAAAGCATAGTAATAGTGCTTTGAAGCATAGGAGAGGAATTCAACTTTTCCTGTTTCCTCTTATTTCAGTACATGGGGGCCTGCTAATTAAGCTGACAAAAGGCAGATTAATAGGAGAAAAAGGCTTATTTGTAGTATGCATACTATGAGCCAACAAAGGAAGTAGCTGTCTGGTTAAATGATTAAAGTTCGAAGCTTATAGACCTAAAGTAGTAGGGAAAAGGAAAGTGGAAGAAAAGCCTCTTATAGGAAGAACAAAAGGATTTCTTTAGAAAAGACAAATGGCTTTTTAGGAGATTAAAGAGGAGATAAGGTTTGCATAATGTTTGTCTATACAAGTGTGCATGATCTTTCCATCTTCTTTAAGACTTGATGGTAAATTTATTCCTATTCTTCCTCCTGGGAGTAGAACCACCCTGAAGAGGGAATTGATAGCAGTCTCATTTCCCAGAAGTCGCTGATTTTAGTTAGACAAGGGAAGCTCAGAGAAGGCTCCTTTCCGCATCTGTTGCAGAGATAATCTTCATACCAATTCTGGGATTCTCAGTGGTTCCCCACAGAGACAAATGGAAAACATTGCTAAAAGATTAATGAGGAATATTAAAAATTTTAAGAGTGTATTTGAACAAAAATTGATTTAAATTAGGCAGCGCCAAACTGGAACTGGAGGCCAAGGGAAAGAATTATATACAGAGAGTGCGGAAGCAAAGAAATGAAATGATTTGGTTGTCTATAGCTTAATGACTAGTTGGCCGGTTGTGATTGGTTTTCTGTAGCATTTTGATTTCGTAACCTTCAGGCATTTACAGGCTGAGATTTTGGTTTGCTTATGTAAGCCGCTAAGGCATTAGAGCCACATCATCTAATGGTCTCCTTGTTTAATTAATTTAACAACATATCTGATGTGGATTTTCTCACTAGAGTTCTACATTATTTAACAATTCTGTTAAAGCTTTACATCTTCTGAAGCCATATTAACAGAAGGTGAGAAAAAGACAGCAATTAATGGAAACAAAATTAATCACTTATGACTCAAAGTTCAGAAGTTACCAGACAGAAATGGAGACCATAAAATTTAGAAATGTCCTCTTAAAAATAAGTTAATGAATGAACAAATTAGACTGATTTATAGCTAGTTCTGACAAAGGAATTTGAAATATGGTTCATAGAATATAGGAAGAAATAGTGAGTCTATAAAGAAACCATTAACAAATTTGGTTATATCCTTTTGGTGTAAATATATACTCAAAATTATTTTATCCATATGAATATGTAATATTGGTAACATTGATCAGAACAGGAAAAGATCATTAGTAAAATTTTAAATTAAAATTATAATATGAAAGTGTTCTGAAATATTCTAAAACATGTCTTGACCTCTCTCTCTCGCTGTCTGTCCCTCTCTCTGTTGTTCCTCTCTGAGGCCTTTTCTTAGAATTCTGTTTTTTTGTTCTTAGTTTTCTTTGCCTCTAAACTCAAAGAATGTTTCACCCTGCTCCAAGATTTCTTCATTTCTCACTTGTAGATTATGGAATTGGGAAAGGGGAAAGAGATGTGGATAGAATTCTCCATCATATAAAGGGGATCTGAAAATTAGCAATTCTGTTTGACCATGGGTGGATACAACAAGGAAAATACTCCAGATCTACACATAATATAGCATTTGGCTTTGGAAAAGAGTATCACAGTTGTCATTCTTGGATTAATGAAAAGCCTTCAGCCTTTGCTGGTTTATTTTAACAGCAACAATAAGAATTTTTGTGAAATAGAGAATAAAGTTCTCCTAGATACAAATAAAAGTATCAGCTGAGATAAAAACTATGGAAAGACCAGATTGTGCTAGTTTCCACACCTCTACCACTGAGTGTTTGGGAGTTTTCTCTGTGATTTCCCTGCTGCTAACATCATGTCTAGCTTGCACAGACATTATTATTTCCTTATGTATTTGGTCCCCCAATGGTGAAACTAAGAAACAAACAAGTAAAGAATAATCAAACTTTATTTTTTATTTTATTTCTTTATTTTTTTTCATAAGTCCTATAGCACAAATGATAAATAATAGATAATTTTAAATTAAAACGATAATTTGGGGAAGAGGAAAAGGGAAAGGAACTTAGGATATACAAAATATTTTATAAAGTACTATTCATGTAAAATATATTTACATAATATAAATTATAAAATATAAAATAAAAAATAAATTTTTTGATTCTGCTGATACAATCTAGACATAGAAATCAGCACTTTGAAAGGTATGACGTGTTTGCTTTGTCATTAGTGTCCAGTGCCCTGTTGGTTCATTGTGCTATGGCCTTCCATGCCAGGCTCCTTTTTCTTTTTACTATTTATTCTTTTTTTTTCTTTTTTTTTTTTTGTGAGGAGATCAGCCCTGTGCTAACATCCGCCAATCCTCCTCTTTTTTTTGCTGAGGAAGACGGCCCTGGGCTAACATCTGTGCCCATCTTCCTCCACTTTATATGGGACGCCGCCACAGCGTGGCTTGCCAAGCAGTGCGTCGGTGCGCGCCCGGGATCCGAACCAGCCAACCCCGGGCCGCCGCAGCGGAGCGCGCACACTCAACCGCTTGCGCCACCGGGCCGGCCCCTACTATTTATTCTTAATCAAGGAAAATTTGAAAACTAAACTTTTTCTTTTGACTTTGAGCTAGATAATTTTTTCTAATTCTCCTTCTCTGAATTTTGTGTTTGAATATGAAGAATATTTATACTATACAACTTACATGGAGACCATTATTATTAAGTATTATGGGGAATGAAGAGCCTGTGTGGGAGAAAAAATTCCCCTCCACCTTCTTGGGGTGTCTGGCTGAGTTTAAGAATGAAACGGACATAAAACAGATTAACGGGAGAAAAGCATACAGGTTTCACCAAATTTTACATGTATGTGGGGGTCTTTACAAAAGGTATGAAGCCTCGAAGAAGTGACCAGAGCAGGAAGCTTTTATACTTTTTAGACAAATAAACAATAAATTTGTGAATAAATGACAAGATGAAAGGACTTGGACTGAGGGCAATAAATTGTGGAGAAGTAACTAGGACATATATGGGGGTGGGGGCAAACCAAGAAGAATTCTAGTATAGTTTTATGTGGTTTATATAATTTTCTCTAATTTCATTTAAATTGTGCACTGATAAGAATACTCATGAAGTAAAATGTTTATAAAAATATTTTTTTTCATTTTACTAATTCTTCTGGTAACTATATTTATACAGACATATTTAGTGTAAGCATACATTGTCTCTCATGGCACCCTAATAGAAGGATCTAGAGAGAATACACCATAACATATTGAATCTTCATATGCAGTAAATTGTTAAATTATAAACAAATAGTGTTCCAAAATTTAATATAAAACATGTTTTCACAAAATTTTAGAAGCTATCGTTAGATCCATGTAGAGCTTAATTCACAAATAATTAACCTGATCTGGAGTATAAATAGTACTAGTCTAGACTCTGGAAGAAGGGGACAGGTGGGATATGAAGAAGTTTTTCCCTTTGTTTAGCCCATGGCCAGTGGCAAAGAAAACTAATATAGATGGAATTGTGAAATGTAGACTCAGACTCTTTTATACTTCACCTTTAATCCATTTACTATTTGCTACCACTTGAAATTATGACATATATAGTGTATGCATTTTTCTACTCTCAGATTATATGTGAGATTATCCAATCCTGAAAGTTTTCTAGGTAGATTTTCCCGAACTGAATATAAAATATGAATATTACCTTTTAATTTTAAAGGAGAGACTTTGCAAATTACAAATGTTCACCTAATTATTTTAATACATATCTATAGCATTATAAACTTCATATACTAATAGCTATTCTAAATTTATAAAACCTAAATAAAATTATAAATTAAATACTAACCAAACTATAAACCAGTAACGTCAAATTTTACATCATTGATTTAATTTAACAGGTATTGTTTTGCTAAAATGAAATAAATTTTCAATATATACGTAATATTATGATGATGGCTGTGAGTTTAAAATATGTATATTTACTTTTTTATAAAGCAATTTTTCTACCCAGTTTCTCTATTTATACACTGTATGAGGCTTACTATTATAGCATGCTGTGACATCATTTGGCCGTGCTTGGCTAAAATACATAATACATTCTTTATATCTGCGTCTATTCTTTTTTAATTAGCCAACAGCAATGTATCAATTATACTTACACCATTATATTATTTTCATGATGTCAAATAGGTCTCATTTTATGAAATAACATAAGACAATATAGTTTTAGTCTTTTAAATTGCCTTCCAACTTTTAATTTTAAATCTAAAATAGACATTTGTTTTTTACACTGGCAAAAATATTTCAACATGAGTTCCGAGGCCAACACAGAAGATTATTGGCAATTGACATTAGGTACTGGTATAATGACAACTATAATTAAATGCTAGAGTCTTCTTGTAAATGGTAGACTTTGGTGTTATCAACAAGCAACTTCTAGCTATAAACATACATCTAGAAATAAATGAAATTTATTTTATTTGAATTTATTTATATGAAATAAATAAATGAAATAAAAAATTTCAGAATGAAGTACAAGCTGATGGTAGCAAACCCAACCACCTCTCAACTCAAGGCAGTGGAAAAAGAAAAACAGCTGTCTGAGAACTTAGTGGAAAAAAGAAATCAGTTACAGAGCGGTTAAAAATACAGAGGTTGGGATGGGAAAAATCCAACAGAAAACTGTTGGAGTTCTGGAAATGGGATGGAAGTAATAGCCCCAAGAGAAACTAGCCAATAATTTTCCAGAATGTTTTCCAAGTGCCAATCACCTGAATATTCATAAAAGAAAAATCTTGAGCAAAATAAATACAAATAAATTCATATTTAACCATAGCAAGTTAAAACTACAAAAATAGCCAGAACACCTTAAAAATAATGACAAGTATGTATGTTTCTCATCAGCAAAAAAAAATGTTAAAGTAGAGTAAAATAATAATAATAGCTAGCCATAATGAAGACTTGGGGTAGTACTGTGATCTTAACAATACTTAGTCTTCAAATCCATGAGCATAGAACGTCTTTCCATTTATTTGATCATTTTAAAATTCTTTCATCAATGTCTTGTAGTTTCCAATGTATAAGATTTGTACCAGTTAAATTTATCCCTAGATATTTTATTCTTTTGCGTGCTATTGTAAATGGAATGGTTTTCTTAATTTCTGTTAACATTTTGGTATTTCATTGCTAGTTTATAAAACCACAACAGATTTTTCTGTGTTTATGTTATATCCTGCAACTGTGTGAATTTATTAACTCTAATAGTTTTTTCATGGGTTCTTTAGCATTTCTATATATAAGATCATGTCATAGGTAGACAAAAGATAGTTTTACTTCTTCCTTTCCAATTTAAGTGCCTTTTTTTCACTTACCACCCCCCACCCAAAATTGCTCTGTCTAGAATTTCTAGTAAAATTTTGAATAGACTAGTAAAACTGGGCATTCATGTCTTGTTCCTGATCTTAGATGGAAGACTTGCAGTCATTCTGTATTAGTTAGCAGTGGGTTTTTTCATAAATGGCTTTTATCAGGTTAAGGAAATTCCCTTCCATTCCTAATTTTTTTATTGTGAAAAAATGTTGGACTTTATCAAATGCTTTTTTGCATTAATTAGATGATCATCTGTTCTCCTCCTTCATTCTATTAATATGGTGAATTACATTGATTGATTTTCATATGTTGAAAAATCTTTGAATTCTAGGGATAAATCATACTTCATCTTGGTGTGTAGTCTTCTTAATATGCAGCTGGATTGGATTTGCTAGTATTTGGTTGAAGGTTTTTACATCAATATTTATAAGGGATATTGGTTTGTAATTTTCTGTTCTTGTGATGTCACTTTCTGTCTTTCTGGATTTTGTATCACAATAATGCTGGCCTCATAGAATGAGTTAGGATGTGTTCCCTCCTCTTCCATTTTTGGAAAATTCAAGAATGATTGGGTAATTTTTCCTTAAATGATTGGTAGACGTAACCAGTGAAGGCACCTGGTCCGGGGCTTTTGTTTGGTTACTGAGTCAATCTCTTTACCTGTTACTTCAGTAATCCTTTTCATTTCAGTAAAGTGGTAGCGATGACCCCACTTTAATTTTTGGATTAAATAATTTGATTCTTCTTTCTTTTTTTAAATTAGTGAATCAACATAAATGTTTGTCAATTGTGTTGATCTTTTCAAAGAATCAATTTTGGTTTAGTTGATATTCTCTATTGTTTTTCTATTCTCTATTTCACTTATCTCTGCTGTAATCTTTATTATTTCCTTCCATCTGCTGGCTTTGCGTTCATTTATCTTTTCTTTTTCCAGTTCTTTAAGGTGTACAGTTAGGTTACTGATTTGAGATCTTTATTCTCTTTTAATCTAGACATTTATAGCTATGGTTTCTCTCTCAGCTCTTCTCTCTCTGAATCCCATAAATTTTGGTATGTTATGTTTTCATTTTCATTCATCTCAAAGTATTTTTTAATTTACATTTTGATTTCTTCTTTCACCCATTGGTTGTTTAAAAATATGTTGTTTAATTTCTACATATTTGTGAATGATCCATTCTGTTATTGATTTCTAGTTTTATTCCCTTGTGGTTGGGGAAGATACTTTGGATCATTTCAATTTTTTTTAATGTATTGAGACTTCTTTTATGGCTTAACATATAGTCTATCCTGGGGAATGTTTTCTGTGCACATGAAAAAAATGCATATTCTGCTGTTTAGGGGTGAAGTTTTCTGAATATGTCTATTAGGCGTGGTTGGTTTATAGTGTTGTGCAATTTTTTTGTTTCATTATTGATCTTCTGTCTAGTTATTCTTTTCATTATTAAAAGTGGAGTGTTGGGGCCGGCCCCGTGGCTTAGCTGTTAAGCGTGTGCGCTCCACTGCTGGCGGCTCGGGTTTGGATCCCGGGCACGCACCGCTTCTCCGGCCATGCTGAGGCCGCGTCCCACATACAGCAACTAGAAGGATGTGCAGCTATGACATACACCTATCTACTGGGGTTTTGGGGGGAAAATAAATACATAAATAAAATCTTTAAAAAAAAAAGTGGAGTGTTGAAGTCTGCAATTATTATTGTAGAACTATCAATTTTTCTCTTCAATTCTGTCAATGTTTGCTTCATATATCTTGGAGCTCTGATATTTGTTACATATGTGTTTGTAATTATTATATCTTCTTGGTGAAATGATCCTTTACCAGTGTATAATATTCTTTGACTCTTGTAACAATTTTAGACTTACTGTTTATTTTGCCTGATAATAGTATAACCATCTCATGGCTCTTTTGGTTACAATTTGCCTGGAATATTATTTTCATCCTCTCACCTTCAATTTGCTTCTTAATCTAAAGTGAGTTTTTTATAGACATCGTATAGTCAGATCACCTTTTTTATCCAATCTGTCAACCTCTGCCTTTTGATTGGGGAGTTTGGTCCATTTATTTTTAAAGTAATTAATGATAAGAAAGGACTAACTTCTCCATTTTCCTATTGTTTTTCATATGTCTTATATTTTTCTTGTTCACCAGTTTCTTCCATTATTGTCTTGTTTTGTGTTCAATTGATTTTTTTTGAAGCGTACTGTTTTGATTCTTTTCTCGTTTCTTTTTATGTATATTTTTAGTTATATTCTTGGTAGTTTCCCTGGGGATTATAATTAACCTCTTAATCTTATAAAAATCTATTTTGAATTAATACCATTTTAGCCTTAATAGTCTATAAAATCACTGTTCCATGCAGCCATGTTCCTCATCCTTTATATTGTTGTTTTCACAAATTAGATCTTTATCCATTACATGCACATTAATATTGATTTAAAATGATTGGTTTTTGCTTTTTATTAAATCATATAGTTAAACAAGAGGAGTTACCACTCCAAAATACAATAATACTGGCTTTTGTATTTACCTACGTAGTTACCTTTACCAATGTTTTTATTTCTTCATATGGCATTGAGTTATTGTCCACTGTCCTTTTATTTCTGTCTGAAAGACTCCCTTTAGCACTTCTTGGAGGTCAGGTCTACAAACACTGAACCCCCACAGGTTTTATTTATCTGAGAATGTCTTAATTTCTCTTTCATTTTTTTTTTTTTTTGTTAGGAAGAGTAGCCCTAAGCTAATATCTGTTGCCAATACTCCTCTTTTTGCTGAGGAAGATTGGCCCTGGGCTAACATCCGTGCCCATCTTCCTCTACTTTATATGTGGGATGCCTGCCACAGCAGGGCTGGATAAGCAGTGCATGGGTCGGTGCCCAGGTTCTGAACCTGTAAACCCCCTGTCACTGAAGCGGAGAGCTCGAACTTAACCACTGTGCCACCAGGCCAGCCCCTTTTCCTTCATTTTTGAATAATAGTTTTATCTGACATAGAATTGTTGGTTGTCAGTATTTTTGTTTCAGCTCCTTAAAGTTATCATCCTACTTACCTTCTGGCCTCCATGGTTTCTGGTTAGAAATCAGCTGTTATTCTTTTTTTTTTCTTTTTTTTTTTTTCTTTTTTTTAAATTTTTTGTTTATTGCAGTAACATTGGTTTATAACATTGTAAAAATTTCAGGTGTACATCATTGTACTTCTATTTCTGCATAGATTACATCATGTTCACCACCAAAATACTAATTACAACCCATCACCACACACATGTACCCAATTATCCCTTTCACCCTCCTCCCTCCCCTTCCCCTCTGGTAACCACCAATCCAATCTCTGTCCCTATGTGTTTGTTTATTGTTGTTATTATCTACTACTTAATGAAGGAAATCATACGGTATTTGACCTTCTCCCTCTGACTTATTTCACTTTGCATCATGCCCTCAATGTCCATCCATGTTGTCACAAATGGCTGGATTTCATCGTTTCTTATGGCTGAGTAGTATTCCATTGTGTATATATACCACAGCTTTTTATCCATTCATCCCTTGATGGGCACTTAGGTTGCTTCCAAGTCTTGGCTATTGTGAATAAGGCTGCAATGAACACAGGGGTGCATGTACCTTTGCAAATTGGTGTTTTCAAGTTCTTTGGATAAATACCCAACAGTGGAATAGCTGGATCATATGGTAGTTCTATCCTTGATTTTTGAGGAATCTCCATACTGTTTTCCATAGTGGCTGCACCAGTTTGCACTCCCACCAGCAGTGTATGAGAGTTCCCTTCTCTCCACAACCTCTCCAACACATGTTGTTTCCTGTCTTGTTAATTATAGCCATTCTGACGGGCGTGAGGTGATATCTCATTGTAGTTTTGATTTGCATTTCCCTGATAGTTAGTGATTTTGAACATCTTTTCATGTGTCTGTTGGCCATCTGTATATCTTCTTTGGAGAAATGTCTGTTCAGGTCTTTGCCCATTTTTAATTGGGTTGGTAGTTTTTGTTGTTGAGATGCATGAGTTCTTTATATATTTTGGAGATTAAGCCCTTATCAGATGTATGGTTTGCAAATATCTTCTCCCAATTGTTAGGTTGTCTTTTCGTTTTGTTGATGGTTTCCTTTGCTGTGCAGAAGCTTTTTAGTTTGATGTAGTCCCATTTGTTTATTTTTTCTATTGTTTCTCTTGCCCGGTCAGATGTGGTGTTTGAAAAGATGTTGCTAAGACCGATGTCGAAGAGCGTACTGCCTATGTTTTCTTCTAGAACTTTCACAGTTTCAGGTCTTACATTCAAGTCTTTAATCCATTTGGAGTTAATTTTTGTGTATGGTGTAAGGTAAGAGTCTACTTTCATTTTTGCATATGGCTATCCAGTTTTCCCAACTCCATTTGTTGAAGAGACTTTCTTTTCCCCATTGTATGTTCTTGGCTCCTTTGTCAAAGATTAGCTGTCCATAGATGTGTGGGTTTATTTCTGGGCTTTGATTCTATTCCATTGATCTGTGTGTCTGTTTTTGTGCCAGTACCATGCTGTTTTGGTTACTATAGCTTTGTAGTATATTTTGAAATCAGGGAGTGTGATACCTCCAGCTTTGTTCTTTTTCTCAGGATTCCTTTAGCTATTCGGGTCTTTTGTTGTTCCATATAAATTTTAGGATTCTTTGTTCTATTTCTGTGAAAAATGTTGTTGGAACTTTGATAGGGATTGCATTGAATCTATAGATGGCTTTAGGAAGTATGGACATCTTAACTATGTTAATTCTTCCAATCCAAGAGCACGGAATATCTTTCCATTTCTTTGTGTCTTCTTCAATTTCTTTCAGAAATGTTTTATAGTTTTCGGTGTACAGATCTTTCACCTCTTTGGTTAAGTTTATTCCTAGGTATTTTATTCTTTTTGATGCAATTGTAAATGGGATGGTATTCTTAATTTCTCTTTCTGCTACTTCGTTGTTAGTGTACAGAAATGCAACTGATTTTTGTATGTTGATTTTGTATCCTGCAACTTTCCCATATTCGTTTATTACTTCTAAAAGTTTTCTGGTGGATTCTTGAGGGTTTTCTATATATAAAATCATGTCATCTGCAAATAGTGACAGTTTCACTTCTTCCTTTCCAATTTGGATCCCTTTTATTTCTTTCTCTTGCCTGATTGCTCTGGCTAGGACTTCCAATACTATGTTAAATAGGAGTGGTGACAGTGGGCATCCTTGTCTGGTTCCTGTTCTTAGAGGGATAGCTTTCAGTTTTTCACCATTGAGGATGATATTAGCTGTGGGTTTCTCATATATGGTCTTTATTATGTTGAGGTACTTTCCTTCTATACCCATTTTATTCAGAGTTTTTATCATAAATGGATGCTGTATCTTTCATGTCAAATGCTTTCTCTGCATCTATTGAGATGATCATGTGATTTTTGTTCTTCATTTTATTAATGTGGTGTATTACGTTGATTGATTTGCGAATGTTAAACCATCCCTGCATCCCTGGAATAAATCCCACTTGATCATGGTGTATAATCTTTTTAACGTATTGTTGTATGCGATTTGCTAGTATTTTGTTGAGGATTTTCGCATCGATGTTCATCAGTGATATTGGCCTGTAATTTTCTTTTTTTGTGTTGTCCTTGTCTGGTTTTGGTATCAGGGTAATGTCAGCTTCGTAGAATGAGTTAGGAGCTTCCCCCTCCTCAATTTTTGGAAGAGTTTGAGAAGGATAGGTATTAAGTCTTCTTTGAATGTTTGGTAGAATTCACCAGGGAAGCCGTCTGGTCCTGGACTTTTATTTTTGGGGAGGTTTGTGATTACTGTTTCGATCTCCTTACTGGTGATTGGTCTATTCAAATTCTCTACTTCTTCTTGATCCAGTTTTGGAAGGTTGTATTATTCTAAGAATTTATCCATTTCTTCCAGATTGTCGAATTGGTTGGCATATAGTTTTTCATAGTATTCTCTTATAATCTTTTGTATTTCTGAGGTGTCTGTTGTAACCACTCCTCTTTCATTTCTGATTTTACTTATTTGTGCCTTCTCTCTTTTTTTCTTGGTGAGTCTAGCTAAAGGTTTGTCTATTTTGTTGATCTTTTCAAAGAACCAGCTCTTGGTTTTATTAATTTTTCTATTGTTTTTGGTCTCTATTTCATTTATTTCTGCTCTGATTTTTATTATTTCCCTTCTTCTACTGATTTTGGGCTTGGTTTGTTCTTCTTTTTCCAGTTCCTTTAGGTGCATTGTTAGATTGTTTATTTGAGATTTTTCTTGTTTGTTGAGATAGGCCTGTATTGCTATAAACTTCCCTCTTAGAACCACTTTTGCTGTATCCCATAAATTCTGGCATGTCGTATTTTCATTTTCATTTGTCTCCAGGTATTTTTTGATTTCTTCTTTGATTTCTTCCTTAACCCAGTCGTTGTTCAGTAGCATTTTGTTTAATCTCCATGTATTTGTGGCTTTTCTGATTTTCTTCCTATAGTTGATTTCTAGTTTCATACCTTTGTGGTCAGAAAAGATGCTTGGTATTATTTCAATCTTCTTAAATTTATGGAGACTTGTTTTGTGGCTTAATATGTGATCAATCCTGGAGAACGTTCCATGTGCATTTGAAAAGAACGTGTATTCTTCGGTTTTTGAATGGAATGCTCTGTATATATCTACTAGGTCCATCTGTTCTAGTGTGTCGTTTAAGGCCAATGTTTCCTTATTGATCTTCTGTTTGGATGATCTATCTGTTGGTGTAAGTGGAGTGTTAAAGTCCCCTACTATTATTGTGTTACTGTCTATTTCTGTTTTTATGTCTGTTAATAATTGCTTTATATATTTAGGTGCACCTACATTGGGTGCGTAGATATTTACAAGTGTTATATCCTCTTGTTGGATTGTTCCCTTGATCATTATGTAATGCCCTTCTTTGTCTCGTTTTACAGTTTTTGTTTTAAAGTCTATTTTGTCTGATATGAGTACTGCTACCCCAGCTTTCTTTTCATTGCCATTTGCGTGGAGTATCTTTTTCCATCCCTTCACTTTCAGTTTGTGAGTGTCTTTAGGTCTGAAGTGTGTCTCTTGTATGCAGCATATATATGGGTCTTGTTTTTTTATCCAGTCAGCCACCCTATGCCTTTTAATTGGAGCATTTAGTCCATTGACGTTTAAAGTAGCTATTGATAAGTATGTACTTACTGCCATTTTTTAACTTTTTTTTTTTTCCTCAGTGTTTTAGTAGTCCTTCTCTGTTCCTTACTTCTTCTATACAGAATTGATGGTCACTTTAGTTTGACCTCTGTCTGAAAGCTGTACTCTTTAACTACCCTCCTCCCTCCTTTTATGTTTTTGATATCATATCCAACCTCTTTTTTGTGCATTTGTATCCATTACGTTCTAATCGTGGAAATAGATAATTTTTCCTATTTGTGGTCTTCTCTTTTCCCCTTAAATCAGTCCCTTTAACATTTCTTGTAACACTGGTTTCTTGGTGACAAACTCCTTTAATTTTTGCTTATCTGGGAAAATTTTGATCTCTCCTTCCATTTTGAACGATAACCTTGCTGGGTAGAGTATTCTTGGCTGTAAGTTTTTTCCTTTTAGCACTTTAAATATATCGTGCCATTCTCTTCTAGCCTGTAAGGTTTCTGCTGAGAAGTCAGCTGATAGCCTTATGGGGTTTCCTTTGTATGTAACTTGACATTCTCTTGCGGCTTTTAGGATTCTCTCTTTATCTTTAATTCTGGACATTTTGATTATGATGTGTCTTGGTGTGGGCCTCTTTGGGTTTATCTTGTTTGGGGCTCTCTGTGCCTCCTGTACCTGGATGTCTGTTTCCTTCCTTAGGTTAGGGAAGTTTTCATCTATTATTTCTTGAAATAGATTCTCTGCCCCCTTGTCTCGCTCTTCTCCTTCCGGGACACCTATAACACGGATGTTAGTGCGCTTGATGTTGTCCCAGAGGTCCCTTAGACTGTCCTCACTCTTTTTAATTCTTTTCTCTTTTACCTGTTGACCTTGGGTAATTTCTTCTAGTCTTTCTTCCAGCTCACAGATCCGTTCTTCTGTATCCTCTACTCTGCTTTTGAGTCCCTCTAATGAGTTTTTCATTTCCAGTATTGTATTCTTCATTTCTGATTGGTTCTTTTTTATATCTTCCATTTCTTTGTTGACATTCTCACTGAGTCCATCTATTCTTCTCCCCAGATCAGTGAGCATCCTTAACACTCTTAGTTTGAACTCTCTGTCGGGTAGGTTGCTCATTTCTGTTTCACTAAGTTCCTTTTCTGGGGTTTTGTCCTGTTCCCTTACTTGGAAGGTATTCTTTTGCCTCTTCATTTTGCCTCTTTCCCTGTGCTTGTGTCTACGTGTTAGGTAGGTCAGCTACGTCTCCTGCTCTTGGATAGGTGACCTTATGTAAGTGATGGCTTAGGAGGCTTCCAGTGTGCTTCCCTCAGTTCTCAATGTTCCAGGGGTGACCCCTATGTGGGCTACGTGTATCCTTCTGCTGTGGCCTGTTTGCTCTCCCTGTAGGCGCCCAGGGAGGCTGAGTTATGCTCCTGGCCAGCTGTTGTAATGCTCAGCTGCTTGTAGTTGTTGTGGGCCCTTCAGTCTCTTTATCAGCTGTGGGGAGCCCCAGCACAGTTGGCTGCAAGTTCTAATACCACATTTGTGTTGCAGTATTTCTTTTAAGTGAGTAGGCCCCCACCGTGGCACGTTGTTAGGCTCAGGGCCTTACAATTGCTGTAAGCCTCTAGCCTATTAGGTCTCTTGTCAGCTCTCTGAGGATTGCAGCTGGGTGGGGCTGGCCTCAGGCACAGGAGCACCCAATTGTTTCAGGTTTTGGAAGGTGGAGCAAACCTCCTATGTGGGTCTTTGAGAAGTACAAGTCTTCTGTGGCTGAGAAGCCCTGCCGCCCACAGGTCCACACACACAGTCAACAAAGTCCTGCCCCGTGTGAGCGCCCCGACCTCCCCAAGTGGACCCAGTCTCTCCATGGCGGGAGCCCCACACACTCTGCCACCGCCCCACACTCTCCACCAGCTCCTTGTGCACACCCTGCCCCGCTCAAGTCAGCTCAGTTGCCAGGCTGCAGAGAATCCAGTCACCAATCTATGCAGGCCCACACGTTGCCTGAGGGCTTGTTGTTGGGTGGGGCTAGTCTCTAGGGTGGGCTGCCTGCCCTGGCTGAGCTGGATTAAATCGGTGCTCTAGAGGGTGGAGCAGACCCTGTGCTAGCAGGTCTCAGGGAGAACTCCAATGGCGTCTGTGTCAGCACCCCCACACCAGGCCACAACAATGGCCGCCGCCAATGTCCCAGTCCCTGGAGAGGTCTCACCCCTCACCGAGATGCACTCAGGGCCTATTAGGTGAGTCTCTTGTCACCGAAGCACTGTGCACCTTTCTTTCTGGTGATTTTAGGATGCTTTCTGGAACGGGTGAGTTTGTGCGCGGGCCCTTTAAGAGCCAGTTTTAGTTTCTTTGTGAACCGGGTTTGCTGGGGGTGCTCCCCAATGCTTTAGTAGCAGGCAAAGTCAGATATTATGCTGCTGGTCTCAATTGTGCTGGGTCCACAAAATGCCCACAGCGGGGACGCTCCCCGGCTCAGGGCCCCGCGCCTCCAGGGAGGCTGCGTACCTGTGAGCTGCTCCCGGCGGCCGTGAAGCTGGCGGCTTGTGAAGGTGGCGTTTTTCCTCTCCAGAAGGGAGTCTCTGCCTCTTCTACCCCAGTTAGGATTGTCCGTTGTTGCAGGAGTTCCTCTTATCCAGTTTTCAGTTCTGTCTCAGGGGTAATTTTTCCACGAGTAGTTGTAAATTGGCTGTGTCCACGGGAGGAGGTGACTTCAGAGTCTGCCTACGCCGCCATCTTGACTCCGCCCCCTCAGCTGTTATTCTTATCGAGGATTTCTTTTATAGGACAAGTCCCCTCTCCTTTGCTACTTTCAAGGTTCCTTCTTTGTCTTTGTATTTCAAAAGTTTGATTATAATGTGTCTCACTGTGGATATTTTTGCGTTTATCTTTCTTGGACTCTATTGGTTGTGAAAGTTCATGTCTTTTATTAAATCTGGGAAGAATTTGGGCATTATTTCTTCAAATATTTTTTCTGCCCCCTTTTCTCTCTCCTCTTCTTCTTGAACTACCATTATACACATTTTATGTGTTTGCTGGTGCCCCATAGGTCTCTTAAACTTTCTTCATTTTTCTTTATTTCTTTTTATTTTTACTCTTCAGACTGGATAATTTCAGTTGATCTATCTTCAAGTTTTCTGGTTCTTCTGCTTACTAAAGTCTTCAGTTGAAAGCCTCTAGTGAATTTTTCATCACAGTTATTATAATTATCAGAACCAGAATGGCTGGAAACATGGGCTGACAACTTCATCACCACCACTGGACTAGGGAAGGGGGTTGAGCAAGGGCAAATAAAAATGCCACAAAGCTTTTCTGCCATTTTTAAGTTGCCTTTCTCTGGATTCAGCATTCTCTTGGTTTATATAAATTTTTTACTATTTTCCAGAGTTCTAATAAACTGTTCTGATAGTTTATGCTCAATTTTTTGGTGTTTCTGTGGAGGGCCAGGCTCTTGGAGCTCCTTGCTCCACTATTATCACTGATGTCATCTAACACATAACTTTAAAATTAACCTTTCTGATTCGCTATTTTCCTCATATTACTGCTTGTTCAATAGTCCAGAACAACACCTTATTTCCTGTCAAATGAAACCAAACTCTTCAAACTGGCAGTAAGAATTGCAACACTTTGCCCTTTCATAAGTAATACAAATCAACTCCTCTTGTACGGTCCTTCTCATTACATGGTCATTTTTATGCCTGAGATATGAAGTGTCAGCCAGCTTAATGGGCCTGAGCACAGACTAGATGAGAATCAGCTAAAGATTACAAAGTAGAAAACTTACTGAAACCATTGACTAAATAACCCTAAAATAGACTTGAGTCTTATCTTGATTATTTGGAATTTAAATAAAGAGAAAACATCATAAAGAAAGTAATGTATCTACAGTAAAAAGAAAGCATCTCATATTACAAATATTTCCAGTATAATTTCAAGTTATAGGTGCTCCAACATCATCAAGAATATGCATTTTAGGAATTCATTATGATTCATGTACCCTGTTCCAATTTAACACATGGAAACATAATTTTCTTATATTTATTCTAAGCAAATAAGATAAACTTATTTTTCAAATGTATCCTCCTTCATTATTAAATATTTCAACAATTTTCTGGGCCAATATAGACAATGGTAGCACTTTTTACAGTGTAATAATTAAATTTTGTCATCAGGTCTTTTGCATCTCTTACATGATATAATTAAGCCTATCAAAACTAGGAAAGTGATATATTATGCTCATTGTCACTCTCATTTTTTGTGACTACATCTTATAAATATATTTTAATGTTTATAACTACTATCTTTGTTGAGGACTGAGCAACAAATATAAATGTTTAAATGATTGATTAATATGTCAATTAAAATTAACCACTGGGAAACCTTTTATATGACTTATATCACTAATAAAAGGAAACTTAAGGGTAATCTATTCCCTATAGAGAAGAGTTTTAGATAAAGATAACACTTATTCATAAAAATACTACTATTAGATTATTAAAAGGAGCTTAGAACCAAAGTGCTCAGACAAAATGGAGATCAAGGACAATCATTTTGATATGTAATATACATTGAAATATTTATTTAGTTATGTTACATTTTTGTAAACTATGTTTTATTTAATCAATTTGTTATTTTTTAGCATTGGATATTTTACTGTTCTAACTTACCAATGGTATCATATTTTAATCAACCATGATACACAAAAGATGAAGATGTGCACTAGAGTTTCATATGATAAATTTTCTCATGTAGTATTTCTCATAGATACAATTTGTGCCCAATTTTTGGGATTTTAAAAGAATCATTTTTGCTTAATATACATTGCTTAAAAAAATGGTGTATATATATATATAAAGATATGTAGACGTTTTAAAAATATTTCAAAGTAGTACAGTTTGATGATGAATTTTGATCTTTTTGCATACAATATCAACTAGTGTATCAACCATTCATTTATTCACTTATTAAGATTCACCAGGGACTCTGCTAGGCCCTGAGGATACAGTTGTTGAATAAACAGACAACATCTTTGCTCTCTTGAAACCCATATTTACTGAGACACAGGTATTAAATAATATTCAACCAAGTAGTCCTACAATTACAATTTTGTATAGGTGCTGTGTAGAAAAGACAGATTTCTACAAAAGTGCGTTGACAGTGATGCGTGCTGGTGGTGGTGAAGTCTACTTTAGTAGTAAAGCGATATAAGGAAGGTTATAAAGGAAGAGTGTAGGTGAAGTCTTCTTAGATGAGAAGACATGTAATGTGGGAACTGTATGATGAGCAGGAGTTAGACAAAGAAACTGGGTGTGTTGGTAGGGAGGTTAGATGATTTCAGGGGAATCACCATATTAGAATATCTCAAAAGACCAGGAAGTTTGCAATAGATAGGCCAACTGGCGGGGCTGCAGTGTGATCCAGGTAATAAAGTACAGCAGACACGTGGGCAGAGAGAGAGGCTTTTAATTTTTTTTGCTTTTAAATTTACCATTCCCTGCCTCCAGCTCTTAGGAATAAGTCAAAGCAGAATTAACTCTGGAGAGAAAGATGCATCTCAGGAGCAGGACGTGGAGGGGACAGCAGGTGCAGGGGCATCATCAGCACAAGGTCCTTTCCCTTCAGACTTTTGTAGAGCTTTACGGCCTCCTTGTTTTCCCTGTTGCTGTTGAGAAGTCAGAAGCAATTCTGATTCCTAATCCATTTTGCATGACTAAACATTTTATTTTTCTTTTGGGGAGAATTTTTTTCTGTTTTCAATATTTTTAAATTTCACAATGTGTCATTATACGAGTCTATTCTAATTCCTTTTACTGGGCACTGGGTGAACTCTCTCAGTTTGGCAATTCATGTTCTTCCATTCTGGAAAATATTCTAATAATTTTATTAATTATTTCCTGCCATCTGTTTTTCTTCCCTCTCCATCTGGACTTTCTATTATTTGGACTTTGGAATTCTGGAAGTGATATCTATGTTGTTTTATATTTTCTTTCCTATGTGTTATCAGTTTTTTCTATTTCTTTATTTTCTGTAAGATTTTCTTAATTTTATTGGCCAGACTTCCTTTTGAAGTTTTTATTTAACTATCAGGTTTTTAAATTCCAATAGCTCTTTTTGGTTTTTATAAAGTTTCTTCTTATTCTTATTTTAGGGATCAACTATTATCTTTTATTTCTATGAGGATATAAACTACAGGTTTTATTTTGTTTTGTTTTTGTAGTGTTTTTCTCGCTGCATATTCTCATTTCACATTGTTTTTATGTGTTTGTTTATTTAGGTCTTATCTTCTATGTTAGATAGTTTATTCAGATGCCCAGTTAATGTTGGCTTTCTGCTTTTGCTTAAGAGAGGGATTTCAAAAAGCTGGCTTGGAATTTCTGAGTACTGGGTAAGGTTTTTCAACTGTAAGCTTCACTGTGGGTGACCTGAGTGAATGAATTTTTAGGGAACTCCCAATATTAGGTTACAGATTCCCTAGAGAAGAGTCTTTCAATCACTTACCTGAAGGCTCTGCTTACAACATTCTTGCAGGATGCTAGGATGGAAAGCTCTGGGGAGAGAACTGCTCTTCACTGCATTCAGCATTCAGTATGTATGTATACATTCACATATATATACTTGGATTATGTATATTGTACATATGTGTGAAATATAAGTAAAATAAACTTCGTTGCTCTCAATTTCTACAATTATCAAAAGTGACAACAATCAAGAAACTTTAATCTGTATTTTATTAAAGGAAGTTGTGTGTTGGGTGAAGGTAGTTCCTTTTTTTTTGTTTGTTTGTTTGTTTAATAAAAGGTTCAGGGAAGAGTCTTTAATTCTATGCATTTCTCATAAGACTATTTGTGAAGGATGTGTAGATTTATCCTATTGGTTGCCAGAAGGACAACTGAGAAACCTGGGAAGAAAATCTAGTAATTGGGCCTGATTGAATAAAAGTTGAATATAAGGAAACTCACAAAGGGCAAGAAAGACAGAGAGTCAGAAGCAATAGACACACGTGCAAAGGGGAAGGCAGAATGTGATACCCTGCAGCTTGAAAAAAGTCCTCATCTTCTTTAGTAGAGTTCTATGAACAGTAATGCCAAGATACCCAACCTTTAACTACCTCTTCCCAGTGATTAAAGAGATGGCTCTGACTATGTAGCCCTAGATGTCAATCAGAATTTTCATAACAGAGATGTATTCAATGACGACCAACTTCCTTAGGTTTATGAAGACAGTTATTAGTAAGCAGATGGTTATGAAGCAGTATTGCTTTTTTCAGAAAGACATCATGGCGTGGTTGACCTTGTTGGACACCCTTTTTGAGGAAAGGCAGGGAGTTCTGTGCCATTGATGTTGTGTACCCAAGAACAGAGAGTAAATTAGAAACAAAGATTCTCTGGGAACCAAAATTGAGAGGCATTACTTGTCCCCAAAGCTTTCTCTCCCTGCTATCTTGATATTGTCATCCTTCTCTTTACTGACCCTTTACAGATACCCTGCCAAACGGGAGCTCTTGTGCCAAAGAGAGGAACCGGAGTAGTTCTCACTTTCATTATTTGATAATTTGATAATGTGGACAGGAAATTTCCTACAATAGAAAAAATATGGTCATGAGATCGAAAGTTAAATTTCTGGTCACATTTTGTTTAAGAATATTTTACATATAAGGATTATTTTCTGTAATATCATCAATATGACACCATACTATTGAATCATCGAGGGTTAAGTAAAGTTTGTGGACTCTCATGGGATTCTATCATGTTAAGTATTGTTTCGATGAGTATTAAATAGCACATAAACATTGGATTATAACACCTTTGAAAACTGCCTACTTTTTTGGTTGTTTGTTATAATGAAATAAAATAACAATAACAACAGCAGCAATAATATTGATGTTAATAATAGCTAACATTAATGTTACACTTACTATCTGAGAGGTACTATTTTAAGAGATTTACATGCATTAATTTATAACTCTATGAGATCAGTTCTATTACCATCTCTGTTTCACAGATAAGAAAACTAAAGCAAAAAGAAACCATGAAAATTTCCAAGATTACACAACCAGTTACAGATGGAGCGAGGTTTCAAACCCAGGCAGTAAGACTCTAAGTCCAATGTTCCTAGCCACTAGTAAGCAAATGAGACTTTTTAAAGTTACCAGTTCTTTTATGACTAAGGGGGAAGGTACTGCTAGAATCCTTGAAAAACTTTTCCAAAGTCCAAGTTGCTATATTTCCAACTCTTTCTTCTATATATACTTTTCTTCTTTTTACGGCACATTTGCTCATATCTTCACTATCGTTTTATATAGATGTATAATTTGATGTCAAATTCAGATTCCTGAACTTTCTACTAAGCTCAAGTTTTACATTTCCCATTGCCTATAATACATATCTCCTATATATTCCATCAGAAATATAAAAATCAATGGGAACAAAATACAGGCAGAATAGTATAATGGTTAATAGTTCCGACAAACATGAGTATGAAGCCTGGCAAAATCACTTACCAATTGTATGACCTAGGACGTGATAAGTAACCATTTTGAGCTAGTTTCTTCTTTATTTGTAAAACAGGAAACAAATAGCACTTTCATAGGACTGTTACAAAGATCAAAGGAGAAAAAATGCTTTAGTCAGTATACATAAATTGTAGTTATTATTAAAGAGAAACTTGGTTTTGAGATATTTTCTTATTCTTCTCTACTGCAGAGATACCACTCAAAGAACCAACTACACAGAAAAGGCTATATTAGTGCTGATTTTTATGTAATTTGAAAATATATGTTAGGTAATTATTTAAAAATAAACTGTTTAAGAGATATAGTAGGTTCTGCCAGTTTTCCTTTATTAGTACAATGATAAGAATTGGCTTACCAACTTAGAAAGTAATCACTCTGAAACCACTTGTAAGGGTAATATAAAAATGATAGAAGAGTTGAGTTTTATGGGCCATAGAATATTGTTTTCCTGTCTTCCCATGCTCTTCCTTTTCCAACCAATTTCCACCTGTCAAAATCTTAACCAATTTTTTAAAATCCCTAATCTAATCTGACTTCTATTAGGAAGCTTTTATTACTTTCCCTCAAAATAAATGTCTTCCTCCAAAATTTCATATCAATTTGTGTCTCCCATGTGACAAGTTTTTTTAAATTATAAAATATTTATGTTTTAATTATCTCATATCCCTACTAAAATATAAGGCCCTTCTGAGACTAAACACATGACATGTATCTTAGTATCCTTTTCAGTACTTAGGTGATTACCTTTATGTAGAGAGTTCTATAACATAACCTCTTCATTCAACAAGGAGAAAATGGGTAGAGGAAAGAAACAAGGATAGTCACCAAGTTATAAACACCATAAAATATCAGTTCAGTGGGATCCTGTGGCCCTGGAACCTGAAAGAAACCCCTGGAAAAGAGCATCGATGCCAGATATGTTGGCAGGGTAGGGAAAGTAAGGTGCCAGATCATGAAATAACTTCTAAATTTACACAAAACTTGCCATATCTGTCTGCTAACAATGTAAAATAGGAAAACAATATTATTGTCTAAGCAAATTACACATGATATAAAGGTGTGTGTACAGAAGATCATCATATGCAAATTAAAACATTTATAAAAGGATAAAAGTTTTTTTATGCATTACAATGTAATGTTTTGTTTTGTTTTACAACTTGTAGAGAGTTTATCAACAGTTTGAAAGTAAGCAAAAGCCAGTGATGGGAAGAGCACCACAATGAAAATATTCAGAAAGCTAAGAAAACAATTCAATTAATGAATAAAATTAATAAAATACTCTTTAAAAGTAACTAAAAAACTTTAGTTTTGGTTAAGCAATAAATTAAAAATATTGATTTCATTTTGTGGAAAAATGAAGACTCCAAATATTGTATGCAGAAGTTATGAACATGGAATAAGTTGCAAAACCAAACTGGTTTTTCAGAGAGTGGAAAATAATAAACAGAGTGATATGGGGCAAAAACAAAATATAGAGCTACAGAATAGAAATAAATTAATAAGACCAACGACTTAGAGGTTCTAGTGGGATGTGGGCTAAATGGGATCTTAAATACATATATATTAAAAATCCTAATATGGTAATCGTTATTATTGTTAGTATAATTAGTTTTAAGATATTTA
This sequence comes from Ceratotherium simum simum, assembly GCF_057802395.1. NCBI lineage: Eukaryota > Metazoa > Chordata > Mammalia > Perissodactyla > Rhinocerotidae > Ceratotherium > Ceratotherium simum. The sequence goes on from NC_141911.1 coordinate 24,999,939, forward strand.
AATTATATTTCTGCTATGTGGAGCTTAATTTTCAGACACATGAGAAAGGCAGATAAGTATCAGAGCTTATGAATATAATGGAGATAAACAATATCTTTCAAAAAAAAGACTTAGGAACTTGGCAATTTTACATTTCAAAAAAGTGTCCTGTTACTGGGGTGAATGGAAAGAGAATTTCTTATTTTCATATATATTAGAGAAACATCACAATAGATTGTCATTTCAGCTGAAAAGAATATGTTGGACTTAATTCCTTGACTGTAAGTGATATTTCCTTGACTATAAGTGATACTAAAGCACTAAAACAATTTACTAGGCAGGAATTTGGGAATCTTTGTATTATTTCCCGTATTTATATCCTGTTCCTTTTACCCTGTCTGCAGTTCTTTCTTTTATGAGGACATAACAACTTTGCAGATTGGTGCAATTAAAGGTATTTGGACTCCACCTTCAATTGCATCATTTTAATCTACAGCAGATTTATTTATTGTCCTTGTGTTTACCGTTGTTATTACTATTCAAGAATATTGAGACTATTAGTTAAAAAATCCTTCCGACACTTACCATGCTATTCACAGATTATATTTATTTATAACCACTCAACTCCTTTCTTTATGTTCAAAGCTATCCTTTTTCTTCCTCTCTTTCCAACTCATACTCTATTGTTCCAGAAATTGATTTTCTCATAGCCCTCCTTGTTCTGACTCACATTTTTTTTACCTAGGCCAGGATGATAGCTTCCTCACTTGTGTTGTTTCTTTTCTATCCTCCACATAGATTCCTTCTTAAAACTAGCTTCCACCACCCTAGTAACACATCCTTAACATAGCCTGCAGGGCTGTCTGTTATCATCCTTTCCCCAACTGGCTAACCATAACTTCTAACAATCTCAACTGTAATGTCTACGTTTTGGCAACATTGAATCACCTTGTACATATATTCACACCTTTGCTCAAAATCTCCTTTTATATTCTCTTCTCTACGTGACTTAATTCCTATACAGTGCTGGCCTTTTCTCCTCTAGAGTATCTTCCAGGACCCTACTGGACTGAGTTATGTGTCCTTCCATCATGGTGGTTAGATAGCACTTTTGAGGTAGTATTCTGTTGCTTCCTCCTTGACCTTTGTCCAATTCAAGCAGTGGTTTGAGTCTGTGTCTGTTACCTCAGAGAAGGTAAGTGCATGAAAAGCAAAAAAAGCCTGCTTTTATTCCAAACACCTAAGCTGGGGGAATTGGGAGGATTCAGAGAATAAACAAAGTTTTTGGAGAAATTAGATATGAAAGAGATTTAAACGACAGTTGGTAGGGGAAGAAGTTGGAGGTTGAAGGAAATGAATTGATGAGAGTGGAGAGTGCTTTACATCCTAAATTTTTTTTTTAAATGTCCAAAGCACTTGAGTGACCATGTGAATAGGAATTGGAATTGTATCAATAATGAGTTGTGTGTTCTGAACCTGAGGTCAAAGTATTTATCTCCCATGCCTTGCTATTTCAGAAAACCCTCCCTAATATTGGCCTAAAGCCTCAAAAGAAAAAAGAAAAAAACCTCAAAAATGACTGAAACTGAAGTTTTATAACTTATTCATGGAAATATGATGTCTCAGATATGGTAATAAATTGATCCTTAGGAAATAAATGCTCTTTTTTGTAAATAGTAGATACTCAAGTTTTATTGAAGAAATGAGTGAAATAATCAGTGTTTTAATTCAACCATATTTTCCTTGGTAGAAATTGATAATCACTGACTTCTTAGATTGATGCCAGGGCTAAAAATTGGTTGTGCTGGAGATGGATTGTACTGGTTTAGGAAAGCCACTTATGCACACTTCTTAAATTGAGGCTCAGTAATGGCATGTTTGTATCTTGAAATGGACATTGTGGAAATATTTTACAAAACAGAATTGGCAAGTGCTACAAACAGTGCTTTCTGTTAGACATTGATCACCACACTACTGGTTAAGACTCAGAGCTGGAAGAACTCAGACATTTAAAGGATATTTCCAAAAAATTGATCTTATGACAACTATTATAAATATGGCTCTTAAACAACTCTACAATTTGCTTCTAATGTATTAGGCATAAAGAAAAGATGGAGTAAGTTTAACCAATCATGTATCAAATATACTTTTTAGGGGAAAAATGAGAAACTATTTAGTCTGATGCTTTATGGCAATCCTGAGTTTCACTATTCCCTTAGAAGATGCCAGAAGGCGTAGAGAGAGCTGTATCTATGACTTTAACCAATGGTTCAACCAGAATGGTGACCATTTGATTTGTTTTACATATTGGGCTTTGATATAAGATTTTCTCGAAACAATGATTTTCAAGGTTAAACTAGGTTTTAAAAACCAATCATGAAGAAGACATAACCTTTTATTTATACACACACGTATATATACACACTCATACATATGTCCTCTAAAATAGTAGTTAGGATTGTTTATGAGTGTATTTTCCCACTAACTACATAAATT